>NW_023493821.1:77500-128338 GCF_013265735.2 Oncorhynchus mykiss
GACCTGAAGTTGTTGAAGTTGTCAGTTGGTAGTTTTTCGCACGCCGCCAGCAGAGCTTGTAGTCTCTTGTCCATATCCTGAATACTGGATGAGGAAGACAACGGTGAACAGGGCTCAGGGTGTGTTGTAGTCAAGGCAGTGTTTTTCTCAGTGTTGTTTCCTACCAGGGAGACCAGCAGGCTACAGTGTATGGTCATTGAGAGACTAATTGGTGTCAGCTAACCATCTGAGGGACCGGTAATCCAGAACCCAGGGACCAGTGCCGAACCACGGGCCAGAGGTTGACAAACACTGTGTTAACAATGTCTATTACTGTGATAACGGTCACTGTCTGTTCTGTCACTATGGTACAGTTTGTTCCCTTCTGTGTGGAGCTCTCCCTATAGACATAGGAAAGTGATCTCCAGCTCTTCAACATGACTCAAAGGGATCTGTTATCTGTAGTAGAGATGCTGAGGTTATGAGGGGATCTGTAGTAGAGATGCTGAGGTTATGAAGGGATCTGTTATCTGTAGTAGAGATGCTGAGGTTATGAAGGGATCTGTTATCTGTAGTAGAGATGCTGAGGTTATGTAGGGAATCTGTTATCTGTAGTAGAGATGCTGAGGTTATGTAGGGATCTGTTATCTGTAGTAGAGATGCTGAGGTTATGAGGGGATCTGTTATCTGTAGTAGAGATGCTGAGGTTATGAGGGGATCTGTAGTAGAGATGCCGAGGTTATGAGGGGATCTGTTATCTGTAGTAGAGATGCTGAGGTTATGAGGGGATCTGTTATCTGTAGTAGAGATGCTGAGGTTATGTAGGGTCTGTTATCTGTAGTAGAGATGCTGAGGTTATGTAGGGTCTGTTATCTGTAGTAGAGATGCTGAGGTTATGTAGGGTCTGTTATCTGTAGTAGAGATGCTGAGGTTATGAGGGGATCTGTTATCTGTAGTAGAGATGCTGAGGTTATGAGGGGATCTGTAGTAGAGATGCTGAGGTTATGAGGGGATCTGTTATCTGTAGTAGAGATGCTGAGGTTATGAGGGGATCTGTAGTAGAGATGCTGAGGTTATGTAGGGTCTGTTATCTGTAGTAGAGATGCTGAGGTTATGAAGGGAATCTCTACTCACTTTGACGCCTGAATCCAGTCCTCGTAAAGTTCACTGGTCATCAGTGGCTCTGGAAGCTCACGGAGGTATGATTTCAGAGCCCCTGAGGAAGAGAAGGATGGGGAGACAGAGGGAGGGAGGGAGAGAGTGAGAGAGGCAGAGAGAGAGAGAGAATGGGATGGAGAGAGAGGGGGAGGGAGGGAGGAAGGGAGAGAGAAATGATAAGAGAGAGAGAGGGGGGGACAGCGGGATGGAGAAGGAGAGATGAAGTGAGAAAGGGAGGAAGAGGGATGAGAGAGAGAGATCATCTCATTAGGCCTAATGGAGGTGTGGTTTTCTCTGTTCAGAATACTAATGAGAATACACACAACGCTGCCACCCTCAGATTACTCAAGGAAGTGGACAGCAACATTACAAGGCAGCCTTTAGGATAGAGAGCGTCTTGGGCAAAACACAAGCAGATGACTTGGGAGATGTTAAGGGATGTGATCCTCTCGCCCCACAGCTGAACTAAACTCCAGGGCCAAATCCAGTTTCACCTTTCAAGTTGTATTAGTGGTATGTACGGGATGCCCATGGTGTACACCGTCCAATGAAATGCTGACTTGCAGGCTCCTTACTGGACAATGCAACAGCAATAAGAAATAATACATGATAAGAATACCAAAGTACTAAAGTAAATGTCTCAGTAGAAGAGAAGAGACATTTTAGCATCAGTATAATACAGGAAGGAACAATGTATAGTCCAATATTATAGACCAGTGTGTGTGTGTGTGTGTGTGTGTGTGTGTGTGTGTGTGTGTGTGTGTGTGTGTGTGTGTGTGTGTCTGTGTTTGTGTGTGTGTGTATGTCTGTAAATGTCTGTGTGTGTGTGTATATATGTCTGTAAATGTCTGTGTGTGTGTGAGAGTGTGTGTGTGAGTGTGTGTGCTAATGTACCGAGAATCAGAGCACTTTCTAATAGATGTCCTGGATTGGTGGGAGCACGGTCCCAGTGATGTACTGGGCCTTGTAGTTGTGGGCGGAGCCGTTCCCGTACCAGGCCGTGATGCAGCCGGTCAGAACACTCTCCATGGTGCAGCAGTAGTATTTGGAGAGGACCCGGGGTGACACGCCAAATTTCTTCAGCCGCCTATGGAAGTTAAGACGCAGTCGCAGCCTCTGGACAACAGGGGGGGGGGTGGTGTTGGTCCTGGTGGTGTTGGTCCTGGTGGTGTTGGTCCTGGTGTTGTTGGTCCTGGTGGTGTTGGTCCTGGTGTTGTTGGTCCTGGTGTTGTTGGTCCTGGTGGTGTTGGTCCTGGTGGTGTTGGTCCTGGTGGTGTTGGTCCTGGTGGTGTTGGTCCTGGTCGTGTTGGTCCTGGTGGTGTTGGTCCTGGTGTTGTTGGTCCTGGTGGTGTTGGTCCTGGTGGTGTTGGTCCTGGTGATGTTGGTCCATGTCAAGTCCTCTGATGGGGACACAGAGGAACTTAAACTGCTGACCCTCTCCACTGCAGTCCTGTCGATGTGGATCGGAGCATGTTCCCTCCTCTACTTCCTGAAGTTCAACAATCAACTCGTTTGTTTTGCTGATGTGGAGGGTGTTGTCCTGGCACCATAATGTCAGTTCACTTAGCTCCTCCCTATTGGCTGACTCATCGTTGTTGGTTATCAGGCCTACAACCACTGTGCCGTCAGCAAACTAGATGATGGAGTTGGTGTCTTGCAAAGCCACGTGGTCGTGGGTGAACAGGAAGTACAGCAGAGAACTGAGGACGCTCTGAGCTTGGTGTCGAGCTTGGAGGGAACAATAGTGTGGAATGCTGAACTGTAGTTAAGGAACAGCATTCTCACACAGGTGTTCCTCTTGTCCAGATGTGTTACGGCCGCGTGAATAGTGATGGAAATGGCATCTTCCTCGGGTCTGTTGGAGCGGTATGCAAACTGGACTGGGTCCAGTGTGCCTGGCATGCTGGCCTTGATGTGGGCCATGACCAGCCTCTCAAAGCACTTCATGATGACCGTCCCCTATTCACTATATAGTGCACTACTTTAGACCAGGGCCCCTATTCCCTATATAGTGCACACATTTTGACCAGGGCCCCTATTCCCTATATAGTGCACTACTTTTGACCAGGGCCCCTATTACCTATATAGTGCACTACTTTTGACCAGGGCCCCTATTCCCTATATAGTGCACTACTTTTGACCAGGGTCCCTATTCCCTATATAGTGCACTACTTTTGACCAGGGCCCCTATTACCTATATAGTGCACTACTTTTGACCAGAAACATATGGGTCCTGGTCAACAGTAGTGCACTAAATAGGGAATATGATGTCGTTTGGGACACAAACTGGCTCACTACTGGAGGAGGAGGATGTTAGGAAATAGGCAACAAGGAAATAGGCAACAAGGTGTGAAGGAAATAGGCAACAAGGTGCAAAGGAAATAGGCAACAAGGAAATAGGCAACAAGGTGTAAAGGAAATAGGCAACAAAGTGTAAAGGAAATAGGCAACAAGGTGTAAAGGAAATAGGCAACAAGGTGTAAAGGAAATAGGCAACAAGGTGTAAAGGAAATAGGCAACAAGGTGTAATGGAAATAGGCAACAAGGTGTGAAAGACAACAGTCTTCCACAAACACAAGAAGCCTTGATTGTGTTGACCTGAACATTGATGTATGTATTTCTGGAGGCGAGAATCTCCTGAAAGCAGAGTTATATCTAATGGTTATATATAGACAACGGAGCTAGCTAAAGGCTCGTTGTTATGGAGACCAGAGCCTGAGCCAGAGAGACAGAGAGAGAGAGGTAAGAGGCGTGCAGAGGTGTGAATTAATCTGCGATGGTGTGTGCGTGTGCGTGTCAGACCTGGGTTCAAATACCTGTGTATTTAAGTATCTATACTGAACAAAAATATAAACCTAACCTGTAATCATTTCAAAGATTTTACTGAGTTACAGTTAATATGAGGAAACCGGTCAATGTAAATACATTCATTGGGCCCTGATCTATGGATGTCACATGACTGGGAATACAGATATGCATCTGTTGGTCACAGTTACCTTTAAAAAATAATTGGGGGAGTGGATCAGAAAACCAGTCAGTATCTGGTGGGACCATTTGCCTCATGCAGCGCGACACATCACCTTCCCATAGAGTTGATCAGGCTGTTGGTTGTGGCCTGTGGAATGTTGTCCCACTCCTCTTCAATGGCTGTGCAAAGTTGCTGGATATTGGCGGGAACTGGAACGCGCTGTCGTACACGTCAATCCAGAGCATCACAAACATGCTCAATGGGTGACATGTCTGGTGAGTATGCAGGCCATGGAATAACTGGGACATTTTCAGAATTGTGTACAGATCCTTGCAACATGGGGCTGTGCATTATCATGCTGAAACATGATGGTGGTTGGATGAATGGCAAGACAATGGGCCTCAAGATCTTGCCCCGGTATCCCTGTACATTCAAATTGCTATGGGTAAAATGCAATTGTGTTCGTTGTCCGTAGCTAATGTCTGCCCATACCATAACCCCACCGCCACCATGGGAACCTCTGTTCACAACGTTGACATCAGCAAACTGCTCGCCCACACAATGGCGTACAAATGGTCTGCGGTTGTAAAGCCGGTTGGACATATTCTCTAAAACGCTATTGGAGGGCGGCTTATGATAGAGAAACTAACATTCAATTCTCTGGTGGACATTCCTGCAGTTAGCATGCCAATTGCACACTCACTCGAAATTTGAGACATCTGTGGCATTGTGTTGTGTTACAAAACTGCACATTTTAGAGTGGCCTTTTATTGTTCCCAGCACAAGGTGCACCTGTGTAATGACCATGGTGTTTAATCAGCGTGTTGATACACCACACCTGTCAGGTGGATGGATTATCTTGGCAAAGTAGAAATGTTCACTAACAGGGATGTAAACACATTTGAGCACAACATTTGAGAGAAATACGTTTTTTGTGCGTGTAGAACATTTCTGGGATTTTTTATTTCAGCTCATGAAACACGGGACCAACACTTTACATGATGCATTTATTTATCTGTACAGACACACACACACACACATACACTGTAGTATTTAAAATACTTTTTAGAATTTTGAGTCTTTTAATAGTTATTTGTAAAAACGAAATAGTTTATCAAATTATATTTGAGGGTATTTTTAAATACTTATTTCAAATACTATTTACAAATACCGGGGTTAAATGCATGGGAGTGTATTTAAGTGTTTTCATATACTGTGTGTGTGTCTGTATGTGTGGGTGTGTGGGTCTGTATGTGTGGGTGTGTGTGTCTGTACGTGTGGGTGTGTGGGTCTGTATGTGTGGGTGTGTGTCTGTGTGTGTCTGTGTGTGTGGGTGTGGGTGTCTGTATATGTGGGTGTGTGTGTCTGTGTGTGTGGGTGTATGTGTGTGTGGGTGTGTAAGGTAACCTGCGATGGCGTGGGGGTCAGCTGAAAACTCCTGTACGTCCATAACACCACAGTCCAGGGAGGCCTTCAGCTTCTTCAGCTTGGAGGTCGAGGGAGCCACTCTGAACAGACCCTACACACACAGGAAGTCAGGAAGACAGGGAGTCAGGGAGCAACTCTGAACAGACCCTACACACACAGGGAGTCAGAAAGGCAGGGAGTCAGGAAGACAGGGAGCCACTCTGAACAGACCCTACACATACAGGGAGTCAGGAAGACAGGGAGTCAGGGAGTCAGGAAGACAGGGAGTCAGGAAGACAGGGAGTCAGGAAGACAAGGAGCAACTCTGAACAGACCCTACACACACAGGAAGACAGGGAGTCAGGAAGACAGGGAGTCAGGAAGACAGAGAGTCAGGAAGACAGGGAGTCAAGAAGACAGGGAGTCAGGAAAACAGGGAGTCAGGAAAACAGGGAGTCAGGAAGACAGGGAGTCAAGAAGACAGGGAGTCAGGAAGACAGGGAGTCAAGAAGACAGGGAGTCAGGAAGACAGGGAGTCAGGAAGACAGGGAGTCAGGAAGACAGGGAGTCAGGAAGACAGGGAGTCAGGAAGTCAGGGAATCAGAGCAGGGTCATCATAGAGATAAATAGTGAAATATTAATCGAGTACATACTGTAACTTTGTCTACAATAAACACTCTCTAACGGCTAAATCCTATATTAACGCTACTCTGTAATCAGAATGTTTAGTAGTGTTAATTAGGCTTCATTTGGGTCTGGGAAACTTAGTAGTGTTAAGTAGGCATCATCTGGGTCTGGGAAACTTAGTAGTGTTAAGTAGGCATCAGCTGGGTCTGGGAAACTTAGTAGTGTTAAGTAGGCATCAGCTGGGTCTGGGAAACTTAGTAGTGTTAATTAGGCATCAGCTGGGTCTGGGAAACTTAGTAGTGTTAAGTAGGCATCAGCTGGGTCTGGGAAACTTAGTGTTAAGTAGGCTTCATCTGGGTATGGGAAACTTAGTAGTGTTAATTAGGCTTCATCTGTGTCTGGGAAACTTAGTAGTGTTAATTAGGCTTCATCTGTGTCTGGGAAACTTAGTAGTGTTAAGTAGGCTTCATCTGGGTCTGGGAAACTTAGTAGTGTTAAGTAGGCTTCATCTGGGTATGGGAAACTTAGTAGTGTTAATTAGGCTTCATCTGGGTCTGGGAAACTTAGTAGTGTTAATTAGGCTTCATCTGGGTCTGGGAAACTTAGTAGTGTTAAGTAGGCTTCATCTGGGTCTGGGAAACTTAGTATTAAGTAGGCTTCATCTGGGTCTGGGAAACTTAGTAGTGTTAATTAGGCTTCATCTGGGTCTGGGAAACTTAGTAGTGTTAAGTAGGCTTCATCTGGGTAACTTTGTCTACAATAGTAGTGTTAATTAGGCTTCATCTGTGTCTGGGAAACTTAGTATTAAGTAGGCTTCATCTGGGTCTGGGAAACTTAGTAGTGTTAATTAGGCTTCATCTGGGTCTGGGAAACTTAGTAGTGTTAAGTAGGCTTCATCTGGGTCTGGGAAACTTAGTAGTGTTAAGTAGGCTTCATCTGGGTATGGGAAACTTAGTAGTGTTAATTAGGCTTCATCTGTGTCTGGGAAACTAAGTAGTGTTAAGTAGGCTTCATCTGGGTCTGGGAAACTTAGTATTAAGTAGGCTTCATCTGGGTCTGGGAAACTTAGTAGTGTTAATTAGGCTTCATCTGGGTCTGGGAAACTTAGTAGTGTTAAGTAGGCTTCATCTGGGTCTGGGAAACTTAGTAGTGTTAATTAGGCTTCATCTGGGTCTGGGAAACTTAGTAGTGTTAAGTAGGCTTCATCTGGGTCTGGGAAACTTAGTATTAAGTAGGCTTCATCTGGGTCTGGGAAACTTAGTAGTGTTAATTAGGCTTCATCTGGGTCTGGGAAACTTAGTAGTGTTAAGTAGGCTTCATCTGGGTCTGGGAAACTTATTGTTAAGTAGGCTTCATCTGGGTATGGGAAACGTAATAGTGTTAAGTAGGCTACATCTGGGTCTGGGAAAGCTAGTGTAAAGCAGGCTTAATCTTTTCCTATACCTCCTCCTGCATGCCACACTCCAGCAGCATTGTGACACAGGCCTCGATGGGGAAGGCGATCTCTCTGCTGCTGATGGTCAGGTGTTCCTCCAGGGCCTTGCCATACGAAGGCTTCTCCACCCACGCCTCTGTGGCAGAACAACACATTATACAACAGGTAGACACACAAGGAGCAGACAGGCATGTGTACCTGTGCAGGCATGGACGAGCTCTCTCTCTCTCACACACACACACACTCACACACACACACACACACACATTACTCACCCTGGTGAGCCTTAATGGTGGGCAGGACACTCTGGAGGATCTCTAGAGACTTCCTGTGATATTCTGCCTGGATCTCTATGAGCTACAGGGAGACACACAGAGACACAGGGACAGAGAGGGGGACAGAGACACAGGGACAGAGAGGGGGACAGAGACACAGGGAAGGAGAGGGGGACAGCGACACAGGGACAGAGAGACACGTAAGGATACAGAGGGGGACAGAGAGACACAGAAGGACAGAGAGGGGGACAGAGACACAGGGACAGAGAGACACGTAAGGATACAGAGGGGGACAGAGAGACACAGAAGGACAGAGAGATACAGAAGGACAGAGACACAGAGGGACAGAGAGACACAGAAGGACAGAGGGACAGAGGGGTAAAAAGGTGAGGTTTAAACAGCCGCTCAGCTATATGACTGTAAAGGGAGTCAATGTCATCTGAAGGGCAAATACAATGATACAGAAAACGTACTAACCGTCTGAAAGTAGTTTGCATAGTCTATTTCTTTGGCCACAAAATTATACATATCAGCTGATAGTTGATCCTGGAAAAGAGAATAAGAAATGACCTTTAACCTTATTGCAGCCTGTAACCTTAATACAGTCTGTAACCTTAATACAGTCTTTAACCTTGTGGTGGTTAATACAGTCTGTAACCTTGTAGTGGTTAATACAGTCTGTAACCTTGTAGTGGTTAATACAGTCTGTAACCTTGATACAGTCTGTAACCTTGTAGTGGTTAATACAGTCTGTAACCTTGTAGTGGTTAATACAGTCTGTAACCTTGTAGTGGTTAATACAGTCTGTAACCTTAATACAGTCTTTAACCTTGTGGTGGTTAATACAGTCTGTAACCTTGTAGTGGTTAATACAGTCTGTAACCTTGTAGTGGTTAATACAGTCTGTAACCTTGATACAGTCTGTAACCTTGTAGTGGTTAATACAGTCTGTAACCTTGTAGTGGTTAATACAGTCTGTAACCTTGTAGTGGTTAATACAGTCTGTAACCTTAATACAGTCTTTAACCTTGTGGTGGTTAATACAGTCTGTAACCTTGTAGTGGTTAATACAGTCTGTAACCTTGTAGTGGTTAATACAGTCTGTAACCTTGATACAGTCTGTAACCTTGTAGTGGTTAATACAGTCTGTAACCTTGTAGTGGTTAATACAGTCTGTAACCTTGTAGTGGTTAATACAGTCTGTAACCTTAATACAGTCTGTAACCTTGTAGTGGTTAATACAGTCTGTAACCTTAATACAGTCTGTAACCTTAATACAGTCTGTAACCTTGTAGTGGTTAATACAGTCTGTAACCTTGTAGTGGTTAATACAGTCTGTAACCTTAATACAGTCTGTAACCTTGTAGTGGTTAATACAGTCTGTAACCTTAATACAGTCTGTAACCTTGTAGTGGTTAATACAGTCTGTAACCTTAATACAGTCTGTAACCTTGTGGTGGTTAATACAGTCTGTAACCTTGTAGTGGTTAATACAGTCTGTAACCTTGTAGTGGTTAATACAGTCTGTAACCTTAATACAGTCTGTAACCTTGTAGTGGTTAATACAGTCTGTAACCTTAATACAGTCTGTAACCTTGTAGTGGTTAATACAGTCTGTAACCTTAATACAGTCTGTAACCTTAATACAGTCTGTAACCTTGTAGTGGTTAATACAGTCTGTAACCTTAATACAGTCTGTAACCTTGTAGTGGTTAATACAGTCTGTAACCTTAATACAGTCTGTAACCTTGTAGTGGTTAATACAGTCTGTAACCTTAATACAGTCTGTAACCTTGTAGTGGTTAATACAGTCTGTAACCTTGTAGTGGTTAATACAGTCTGTAACCTTAATACAGTCTGTAACCTTGTAGTGGTTAATACAGTCTGTAACCTTAATACAGTCTGTAACCTTGTAGTGGTTAATACAGTCTGTAACCTTAATACAGTCTGTAACCTTGTAGTGGTTAATACAGTCTGTAACCTTGTAGTGGTTAATACAGTCTGTAACCTTGTAGTGGTTAATACAGTCTGTAACCTTGTAGTGGTTAATACAGTCTGTAACCTTAATACAGTCTGTAACCTTAATACAGTCTGTAACCTTGTAGTGGTTAATACAGTCTGTAACCTTAATACAGTCTGTAACCTTGTAGTGGTTAATACAGTCTGTAACCTTGTAGTGGTTCATGTAGCTTCGTGGTGTGGGGGAGGGGATTACAGTTGGTGAAGGAGGAGGAGCCTGAACCTCAAGAACCCTGTGACTCACCCTGCAGATCTCCATCCTATTGGCTGCCTCTTCCATCTCCTCTCTGAGGGCCTCCCCCTTGGCCCCGCCCGCCTGCAGGTTGCTAGGGTGACTGGAGGACTTGGACGACTGGTGAAACCTACAGGTTAAGGAGGAGACAGAAGAAGAGTTTAGGAGGAGGGATGGAACACCAACACAACCGACAGCATCCCAAAAGGCATCCTATTCCACGCTATATAGTGCACTACTTCTGACCAGTAGTGTACACTATATAGGGATTAGGGCGCGATTTGAGACACAGGCACTGAGGGAAGGAACATGCTGGTCTAAGCATTATTCTAAACGTGAGCATGTCTTTAAGAGGTGAAGACCAGTGAAGAGAGCATCAGGTCCCAGCCTGTACGTTAACAGTCCATCCCTCACCGTGTGCGAGCAGAGTCCATGTCCAGGACCAGCTTGGCTAAATGTTTCCTCTGTTTCTGGATGTTGGGAATGTCCACCTGGGATGAGACAGGGAACACATCAACCCTCCTCTATCAGGTATATCCACTACATTCAGTTATCTACTAGTTATCTGGGAATGTCCACCTGGAAAGAGACAGGGAACACATCAACCCTCCTCTATCATGTATCCCCACTACATTCAGTTATCTACTAGTTATCTGGGAATGTCCACCTGGGATGAGACAGGGAACACATCAACCCTCCTCTATACTGTATCTCCACTACATTCAGTTATCTACTAGTTATCTGGGAATGTCCACCTGGGATGAGACAGGGAACACATCAACCCTCCTCTATCATGTATCCCCACTACATTCAGTTATCTACTGGTTATCTGGGAGTGGATGTGGGGGAGGAATATTCCACCATACTGAAGTTAATAGACAATAATGAACATGCTGACATTGTGTCTGATCATGTTCAGTCAGAGATAGTAACGGTGAATGTTGTGGGCAGCCTCTGGACAGACAATTATAACAATTATAACTTCAAATAATGTATGGCTAGGGACAGTAGGACTCACCTCATCATAGAGACAGTAGGACTCACCTCATCATAGAGACAGTAGGACTCACCTCATCATAGAGACAGTAGGACTCACCTCATCATAGAGACAGTAGGACTCACCTCATCATAGAGACAGTAGGACTCACCTCATCATGGTGACAGTAGGACTCACCTCATCATGGTGACAGTAGGACTCACCTCATCATAGAGACAGTAGGGCTCACCTCATCATAGAGACAGTAGGACTCACCTCATCATAGAGACAGTAGGACTCACCTCATCATAGAGACAGTAGGACTCACCTCATCATGGTGACAGTAGGACTCACCTCATCATAGAGACAGTAGGACTCACCTCATCATAGGGACAGTAGGACTCACCTCATCATAGGGACAGTAGGACTCACCTCATCATAGAGACAGTAGGACTCACCTCATCATAGTGACAGTAGGACTCAACTCATCATAGTGACAGTAGGACTCACCTCATCATAGAGCCAGTAGGACTCACCTCATCATAGTGACAGTAGGACTCACCTCATCATAGTGACAGTAGGACTCACCTCATCATAGGGACAGTAGGACTCACCTCGTCATAGTGACAGTAGGACTCACCTCGTCATAGTGACAGTAGGACTCACATCGTCATAGTGACAGTAGGACTCACCTCGTCATAGGGACAGTAGGACTCACCTCATCATAGTGGCAGTAGGACTCACCTCATCATTAGGGACAGTAGGACTCACCTCATCATAGGGACAGTAGGACTCACCTCATCATAGTGACAGTAGGACTCACCTCATCATAGTGACAGTAGGACTCACCTTATCATAGAGTCAGTAGGACTCACCTCATCATAGTGACAGTAGGACTCAACTCATAGTGACAGTAGGACTCACCTCAGCATAGAGCCAGTAGGACTCACCTCATCATAGTGACAGTAGGACTCACCTCAGCATAGAGCCAGTAGGACTCACCTCAGCATAGAGCCAGAATGACTCACCTCATCATAGTGACAGTAGGACTCACCTCAGCATAGAGCCAGTAGGACTCACCTCATCATAGGGACAGTAGGACTCACCTCATCCTTAGGGACAGTAGGACTCACCTCATCATAGGGACAGTAGGACTCACCTCATCATAGTGACAGTAGGACTCACCTCATCATAGAGCCAGTAGGACTCACCTCATCATAGTGACAGTAGGACTCAACTCATAGTGACAGTAGGACTCACCTCATCATAGAGCCAGTAGGACTCACCTCATCATAGGGACAGTAGGACTCACCTCATCATTAGGGACAGTAGGACTCACCTCATCATAGGGACAGTAGGACTCACCTCATCATAGTGACAGTAGGACTCACCTCATCATAGTGACAGTAGGACTCACCTCATCATAGTGACAGTAGGACTCACCTCAGCATAGAGCCAGTAGGACTCACCTCATCATAGGGACAGTAGGACTCACCTCATCATTAGGGACAGTAGGACTCACCTCATCATAGGGACAGTAGGACTCACCTCATCATAGTGACAGTAGGACTCACTTCATCATAGTGACAGTAGGACTCACCTCATCATAGTGACAGTAGGACTCACCTCATCATAGTGACAGTAGGACTCACCTCATCATAGAGACAGTAGGACTCACCTCATCATAGTGACAGTAGGACTCACCTCATCATAGTGACAGTAGGCCTCACCTCATCATAGTGACAGTAGGACTCACCTCATCATTGTGACAGTAGGACTCACCTCATCATAGTGACAGTAGGACTCACCTCATCATAGTCACAGTAGGACTCACCTCATCATAGTGACAGTAGGACTCACCTCATCATAGTGACAGTAGGACTCACCTTATCATAGAGTCAGTAGGACTCACCTTATCATAGTGACAGTAGGACTCAACTCATCATAGTGACAGTAGGACTCACCTCATCATAGAGCCAGTAGGACTCACCTCAGCATAGAGCCAGTAGGACTCACCTCATCATAGTGACAGTAGGACTCACCTCAGCATAGAGCCAGTAGGACTCACCTCAGCATAGAGCCAGTAGGACTCACCTCATCATAGTGACAGTAGGACTCACCTCAGCATAGAGCCAGTAGGACTCACCTCATCATAGGGACAGTAGGACTCACCTCATCATTAGGGACAGTAGGACTCACCTCATCATAGGGACAGTAGGACTCACCTCATCATAGTGACAGTAGGACTCACCTCATCATAGAGCCAGTAGGACTCACCTCAGCATAGAGCCAGTAGGACTCACCTCATAGTGACAGTAGGACTCACCTCAGCATAGAGCCAGTAGGACTCACCTCATCATAGGGACAGTAGGACTCACCTCATCATTAGGGACAGTAGGACTCACCTCATCATAGGGACAGTAGGACTCACCTCATCATAGTGACAGTAGGACTCACCTCATCATAGTGACAGTAGGACTCACCTCATCATAGTGACAGTAGGACTCACCTCAGCATAGAGCCAGTAGGACTCACCTCATCATAGGGACAGTAGGACTCACCTCATCATTAGGGACAGTAGGACTCACCTCATCATAGGGACAGTAGGACTCACCTCATCATAGTGACAGTAGGACTCACCTCATCATAGTGACAGTAGGACTCACCTCATCATAGTGACAGTAGGACTCACCTCAGCATAGAGCCAGTAGGACTCACCTCATCATAGGGACAGTAGGACTCACCACATCATTAGGGACAGTAGGACTCACCTCATCATAGGGACAGTAGGACTCACCTCATCATAGTGACAGTAGGACTCACTTCATCATAGTGACAGTGGGACTCACCTCATCATAGTGACAGTAGGACTCACCTCATCATAGTGACAGTAGGACTCACCTCATCATAGAGACAGTAGGACTCACCTCATCATAGTGACAGTAGGACTCACCTCATCATAGTGACAGTAGGCCTCACCTCATCATAGTGACAGTAGGACTCACCTCATCATTGTGACAGTAGGACTCACCTCATCATAGTGACAGTAGGACTCACCTCATCATAGTCACAGTAGGACTCACCTCATCATAGTGACAGTAGGACGCACCTCATCATAGAGCCAGTAGGACTCACCTCATCATAGAGCCAGTAGGACTCACCTCATCATAGTGACAGTAGGACTAACCTCATCATAGAGCCAGTCGGACCCACCTCATCATAGTGACAGTAGGACTCACCTCATCATAGTGACAGTAGGACTCACCTCAGCCAGCTCATAGAGAGGCTCCACCACATCTTTCTCTATCTGGAACTCAAACTGAATCAGTTCCTGGGCCAGCTTCTCCTCTGTCTCCCCACACAGGTTCAGCATCTTCCTGTTAGGGGAACAGAGCCAATCAAAACATCATATGGGTCCCTGCACACAGCCAATCACATTGTCAGCTAGGTCCCAGTCAATCACAACATCAGCTAGGATCCGGCCACAAGCAATCACAACGTCAGATAGGACGCAGCCATAGCCAATCACGTCGGCTAGGGTCCGGCTTCAGCTAATCAGAATGCATCAGATAGAGAACAAGGTCAAAGAGGACAGAGTGGAATTATGGTAGAATCAACATAAAAAAGATGAGTGAGTGAGTGAGTGAGTGAGTGAGTGAGTGCGTGAGTGAGTGAGTGAGTGAGTGAGTGAGTGAGTGAGTGAGTGAGTGAGAGTGTGAGTGAGTGAGAGTGTGAGTGAGTGAGTGAGTGAGTGAGTGAGTGAGTGAGTGAGTGAGTGAGTGAGTGAGCGAGCGAGCGAGTGAGTGCGTATACAGGGACTCACCCTAGTAGAGAGTCGTCCCCCAACACAGCAGCTCCTTCTACCATACATTGTGCCAGGATGGTTAGTGGAAGCTTTTTCTGATACAAGACAGCAAGTATTAACATATGGTATTTCATATCATATCACCATACCATATCATATCACCATATCATATCATATCATCATGCCATATCATATCAGCATACCATATCACCATACCATATCATATCACCATATCATATCACCATACCATATCATATCAGCATACCATATCATATCACCATACCAAATCATATCACCATACCATATCATATCACCACACAAGGTAGCAGAACATGTTCCTCTGTCACTGTGAATGGGGATATTATGGACTTTTATTTATTCCTGGTTTATTTGAATAGGACAGGACTCACTGACACATTAAATGAAGAATAATCTGATTGGTCCTTACCGAGGGAGACTTGACTGATTTCTTCTCTCTCTCTTCAGCCCCTTGCTGGCCCTGCAGGCAGGCGGTCAGCTTCTTGTGAGTGCTGTGGGTCACCTGTTTGACCAGATCCAACCGCTTCTCCACCTAGACCAGCACAGCAACACGTATCAGACACCATGCTAACAAGAAGGTCAGAAATCACACACACACAGGCACGCACACACACAAAAACAGGCAGGCATGCACGCACACACACACACACACACACTTATTTACCTGCAGAAGATCGTCGCTTAACACTTCAGTTTTTTCTGCCCTAGAAGGAGAAAACATACCAGTCAGGATTGGGTTAGGGTGGAGAGGATATAAGGAGAAAACATACCAGTCAGGATTGGGTTAGGGTGGAGAGAGTAGAAGGAGAAAACATACCAGTCAGGATTGGGTTAGGGTGGAGAGAGTAGAAGGAGAAAACATACCAGTCAGGATTGGGTTAGGGTGGAGAGGATAGAAGGAGAAAACATACCAGTCAGGATTGGGTTAGGGTGGAGAGGATAGAAGGAGAAAACATACCAGTCAGGATTGGGTTAGGGTGGAGAGGATAGAAGGAGAAAACATACCAGTCAGGATTGGGTTAGGGTGGAGAGGATAGAAGGAGAAAACATACCAGTCAGGATTGGGTTAGGGTGGAGAGAGAAGGAGAAAACATACCAGTCAGGATTGGGTTAGGGTGGAGAGGATAGAAGGAGAAAACATACCAGTCAGGATTGGGTTAGGGTGGAGAGGATAGAAGGAAAAAACATACCAGTCAGGATTGGGTTAGGGTGGAGAGAGTAGAAGGAGAAAACATACCAGTCAGGATTGGGTTAGGGTGGAGAGGATAGAAGGAGAAAACATTCCAGTCAGGATTGGGTTAGGGTGGAGAGGATAGAAGGAGAAAACATACCAGTTGGGATTGGGTTAGGGTGGAGAGGATAGAAGGAGAAAACATACCAGTCAGGATTGGGTTAGGGTGGAGAGGATAGAAGGAGAAAACATACCAGTCAGGATTGGGTTAGGGTGGAGAGGATAGAAGGAGAAAACATACCAGTCAGGATTGGGTTAGGGTGGAGAGGATAGAAGGAGAAAACATACCAGTCAGGATTGGGTTAGGGTGGAGAGAGTAGAAGGAGAAAACATACCAGTTGGTATGGGTTAGGGTGGAGAGGATAGAAGGAGAAAACATACCAGTCAGGATTGGGTTAGGGTGGAGAGGATAGAAGGAGAAAACATACCAGTCAGGATTGGGTTAGGGTGGAGAGGATAGAAGGAGAAAACATACCAGTTTGGGTTAGGGTGGAGAGAGTAGAAGGAGAAAACATACCAGTCAGGATTGGGTTAGGGTGGAGAGGATAGAAGGAGAAAACATACCAGTCAGGATTGGGTTAGGGTGGAGAGGATAGAAGGAGAAAACATACCAGTCAGGATTGGGTTAGGGTGGAGAGGATAGAAGGAGAAAACATACCAGTCAGGATTGGGTTAGGGTGGAGAGGATAGAAGGAGAAAACATACCAGTCAGGATTGGGTTAGGGTGGAGAGGATAGAAGGAGAAAACATACCAGTCAGGATTGGGTTAGGGTGGAGAGAGTAGAAGGAGAAAACATACCAGTCAGGATTGGGTTAGGGTGGAGAGGATAGAAGGAGAAAACATTCCAGTCAGGATTGGGTTAGGGTGGAGAGGATAGAAGGAGAAAACATACCAGTCAGGATTGGGTTAGGGTGGAGAGGATATAAGGAGAAAACATACCAGTCAGGATTGGGTTAGGGTGGAGAGGATAGAAGGAGAAAACATACCAGTCAGGATTGGGTTAGGGTGGAGAGGATAGAAGGAGAAAACATACCAGTCAGGATTGGGTTAGGGTGGAGAGGATAGAAGGAGAAAACATACTAGTCAGGATTGGGTTAGGGTGGAGAGGATAGAAGGAGAAAACATACCAGTCAGGATTGGGTTAGGGTGGAGAGGATAGAAGGAGAAAACATACCAGTTTGGGTTAGGGTGGAGAGGATAGAAGGAGAAAACATACCAGTTTGGGTTAGGGTGAAGTGGGTTTGAATGATTTAACAAGAACACACTCAACAAGCCTCTGGGGAATCTCCTTCAGTACTTTATGTAGTTATTTTAATCAAGTTACAGAGCCTTCAGACAGTATTCATACTCCTTGACTTACTCCACATTTTGTTTTGTTACAACCTCAATTCAAAATGGGTTAAATGTATTTTTTTCTCTCACCCATCTACACACAATACCCCATAATGACAAAGTGAAAACATGCTTTTAGAAATCTTAGCAAATTTATTGAAAATTAAATGTATAAATATGTTATTTACATATAGAAGCACCTTTGACAGCGATTACAGCTGTGAGTCTTTCTGGGTTTCTGAGAGCATTCCACACCTGGATTGTGCAATATTTACCCATCATTCTTCAAGCTCTTCAAATTGGTTGTTGATCATTGCTAGACAACCATTTCCAGGTTTTGCCATAGATTTTCAAGTACATTTCAGTCAAAACTGTAACTCGGCCACTCAGGAACATTCATTGTCTTCTTGGTAAGCAACTCCAGTGTATATTTGGCCTTGTGTTTTAGGTTATTGTCCTGCTGAAAGGTGACATCATCTCCCAGTGTCTGGTGGAAAGCAGACTGAACCAGGTTTTCCTCTAGGATTGTGTGCTTAGTTCCATTACATGTATTTTTTATCCTGAAAAATCTCCCCAGTCCTTAACGATTACAAGCATATCCATAACATGACGCAGCCACCACTATGCTCTGTCCACTATGATTCCCTCATCAATCTACACACAATACCCCATATTGACAAAGTGAAAACAGTGTTTTTCTAAATGTACATAAGAAAGTAACTATTCAGACCCTTTGCTGTGAGACTTGGAATTGAGCTCTGTGGTAAATTCAATTGATTGGACATGATTTGTCTATATAAGGTTCCACAGTTGAAAGTACATGTCAGAGAAAAAAACCAAGCCATGAGGTTGAAGGAACTGTCTGTAGAGCACCGAGACAGGATTGTGTCGAGGAACAGATCTGGGGAGGGTTACCAACAAAATATCTGTAACATTGAAGTGGCCACTGTGTTCTCCCATGTTCCTCTGTGGCCAGACAGAAGGCACTCCTCAGTAAAAGCCACATGACAGCCCGCTTGGTGTTTGCCAAAAGATACCTAAAGACTCTCAGACCATGAAAAACAAGATTCTCTGGTCTGATGAAAGCAAGATTGAACTCTTCGGCCTGAATGCCAAGCATCACGTCTGGAGGAAACCTGGCACCATTTCTACGGTGATGCATGGTGGTGGCAGCATCATGCTGTGGGGATGTTTTTCAGAGGCAGGGACTGGGAGACTAGTTAGGATTGAGGGAAAGATGATCAGAGAGATCCTTGATGAAAACCGTCTCCAGAGCGCTCAGGACCTCAAATACAGGCTTGCCAGGCTTGTAGTGTCATATCCAAGAAGACTCGAGGCTGTAATCGCTGCCAAAGGTGTTTCAACAAAGTACTGAGTAAAGGGTCTGAATACTTATGTAAATGTAATATTTCAGTTTTTTATATATACAGTCGTGGCCAAAAGTTTTGAGAATGACACAAATATTAATTTTCACAAAGTTTGCTGCTTCAGTGTCTTTAGATATTTTTGTCAGATGTTACTATGGAATACTGAAGTATAATTACAAGCATTTCAAGAGTGTCAAAGGCTTTTATTGACAATTACATGAAGTTGATGCAGAGTCAATATTTGCAGTGTTGACCCTTGTTTTTCAAGACCTCTGCAATTAGCCCTGGCATGCTGTCAATTAACTTCTGGGCCACATCCTGACTGATGGCAACCCATTTGGAGTTTGTCAGAATTTGTGGGTTTTTGTTTGTCCACCTGCCTCTTGAGGATTGACCACAGGTTCTCAATGGGATTAAGATCTGGGGAGTTTCCTGACCATGGACCCAAAATATAAATGTTTTGTTCCCCCGAGCCACTTAGTTATCACCTTTGCCTTATGGCAAGGTGCTCCATCATGCTGGAAAAGGCCTTGTTCGTCACCAAACTGTTCCTGGATGGTTGGGAGAAGTTGCTCTCGGGAGGATGTGTTGGTACCATTCTTTATTCATGGCTGTGTTCTTAGGCAAAATTGTGAGTGAGCTCACTCCCTTGGCTGAGAAGCAACCCCACACATGAATGGTCTCAGGATGCTTTACTGTTGACATGACACAGGACTGATGGTAGCACTCACCTTGTCTTCTCCGGACAAGCTTTTTTCCGGATGCCCCAAACAATCAGAAAGGGGATTCATCAGAGAAAATGACTTTACCCCAGTCCTCAGCAGTCCAATCCCTGTACCTTTTGCAGAATATCAGTCTGTCCCTGATGTTTTTCCTGGAGAGAAATGGCTTCTTTGCTGCCCTTCTTGACACCAGGTCATCCTCCAAAAGTCTTCACCTCATTGTGCGTGCAGATGCACTCACACCTGCCTGCTGCCATTCCTGAGCAAGCTCTGTACTGGTGGTGCCCCGATCCCGCAGCTGAATCAACTTTAGGAGATGGTCCTGGTGCTTGCTGGACTTTCTTGGGCTCCCTGAAGTCTTCTTCACAACAATTGAACCGCTCTCTTTGAAGTTCTTGATGATCCGATAAATGGTTAATTTAGGTGCAATCTTACTGGCAGCAATATCCTTGCCTATGAAGCCCTTTTTGTGCAAAGCAATGATGATGGCACGTGTTTCCTTGCAGGTAACCATGATTGACAGAGGAAGAACAATGATTCCAAGCACCACTCTCCTTTTGAAGCTTCCAGTCTGTTATTCGAACTCAATCAGCATGACAGAGTGATCTCCAGCCTTGGCCTCGTCAACACTCACACCTGTGTTAACGAGAGAATCACTGATATGATGTCAGCTGGTCCTTTTGTGGCAGGGCTGAAATGTAGTGGAAATGTTTTTTGGGGATTCAGTTAACTTGCATGGCAAAGAGGGACTTTGCAATTAATTGCAATTCATCTGATCACTCTTCATAACATTCTGCAAATTACCATCATACAAACTGAGGCAGCAGACTTTGTGAAAATTTATATTTGTGTCATTCTCAAAACTGTTGGCCACGACTGTACATTTCCAAACATTTCTAAAAACCTGGTAATAAGAGCCATATGAAGAGATATACAGTGCCTTGCAAAAGTATTCGGCCCCCTTGAACTTTGCGACCTTTTGCCACATTTCAGGCTTCAAACATAAAGATATAAAACTGTATTTTTTTGTGAAGAATCAACAACAAGTGGGACACAATCATGAAGTGGAACGACATTTATTGGATATTTCAAACTTTTTTAACAAATCAAAAACTGAAAAATTGGGCGTGCAAAATTATTCAGCCCCCTTAAGTTAATACTTTGTAGCGCCACCTTTTGCTGCGATTACAGTTGTAAGTCGCTTGGGGTATGTCTCTATCAGTTTTGCACATCGAGAGACTGAAATGTTTTCCCATTCCTCCTTGCAAAACAGCTCGAGCACAGTGAGGTTGGATGGAGAGCATTTGTGAACAGCAGTTTTCAGTTCTTTCCACAGATTCTCGATTGGATTCAGGTCTGGACTTTGACTTGGCCATTCTAACACCTGGATATGTTTATTTTTGAACCATTCCATTGTAGATTTTGCTTTATGTTTTGGATCATTGTCTTGTTGGAAGACAAATCTCCGTCCCAGTCTCAGGTCTTTTGCAGACTCCATCAGGTTTTCTTCCAGAATGGTCCTGTATTTGGCTCCATCCATCTTCCCATCAATTTTAACCATCTTCCCTGTCCCTGCTGAAGAAAAGCAGGCCCAAACCATGATGCTGCCACCACCATGTTTGACAGTGGGGATGGTGTGTTCAGCTGTGTTGCTTTTACGCCAAACATAACGTTTTGCATTGTTGCCAAAAAGTTCAATTTTGGTTTCATCTGACCAGAGCACCTTCTTCCACATGTTTGGTGTGTCTCCCAGGTGGCTTGTGGCAAACTTTAAACAACACTTTTTATGGATATCTTTAAGAAATGGCTTTCTTCTTGCCACTCTTCCATAAAGGCCAGATTTGTGCAATATACGACTGATTGTTGTCCTATGGACAGAGTCTCCCACCTCAGCTGTAGATCTCTGCAGTTCATCCAGAGTGATCATGGGCCTCTTGGCTGCATCTCTGATCAGTCTTCTCCTTGTATGAGCTGAAAGTTTAGAGGGACGGCCAGGTCTTGGTAGATTTGCAGTGGTCTGATACTCCTTCCATTTCAATATTATCGCTTGCACAGTGCTCCTTGGGATGTTTAAAGCTTGGGAAATCTTTTTGTATCCAAATCCGGCTTCAAAGTTCTTCACAACAGTATCTCGGACCTGCCTGGTGTGTTCCTTGTTCTTCATGATGCTCTCTGCGCTTTTAACGGACCTCTGAGACTATCACAGTGCAGGTGCATTTATACGGAGACTTGATTACACACAGGTGGATTGTATTTATCATCATTAGTCATTTAGGTCAATATTGGATCATTCAGAGATCCTCACTGAACTTCTGGAGAGAGTTTGCTGCACTGAAAGTAAAGGGGCTGAATAATTTTGCACGCCCAATTTTTCAGTTTTTGATTTGTTAAAAAAGTTTGAAATATCCAATAAATGTTGTTCCACTTCATGATTGTGTCCCACTTGTTGTTGATTCTTCACAAAAAACACAGTTTTATATCTTTATGTTTGAAGCCTGAAATGTGGCAAAAGGTCGCAAAGTGCAAGGGGGCCGAATACTTTCGCAAGGCACTGTATGTCTGTCTATAAGAGCTATACAGGGAGATATATAAGTGTATAAGAGCTATACAGGGAGCTATATATGTCTATAAGAGCTATTCAGGGAGCTATTTATGTCTATAAGAGCTATTCAGAGAGCTATATATGTCTATAAGAGCTATACAGGGAGCTATATATGTCTATAAGAGCTATTCAGGGAGCTATATATGTCTATAAGAGCTCCATAGCTCTCTGGGGCGCATGTGTCTTAGAGTATTGGAGTGGTAAGAGTGAACCCATCCAACTCTAATGAAAAACTGAGCAGTTCGATCCAGTTTAATGGAAGCAAGGCCAGCTGTTTTGAATGACTTATTTCTTTGTGTGTATCCGTATCAAACTGAAAGGGTATTGTTGACTAGGCTGAGCAGGATAGAGGACAAAGGTTTCCATATTTCAGCGATCAGCGTCGTGTCCTGTCGGGGAGATACTACCTGAAGTTGTCAAAGAAGATTTGAACCACGTACTTTTTTCCCCGTTAACTAATGTAGTTATAGTGTTTCCTACTGAACACAATCTAGGTCTCTAATCTCAGAAGGCAAGTGTTTGGATGGTGTGTGTGTGTGTGGGGGGGGGGGGGGGGGCATCCCCTCAGGCCATGGATCTGCCTCATGCTTCAAGTCAATAAATAAACTAAATAATAATAAATAAATAATGAACTAATTTTCCAAGCTGCCAACAGCAGATGCTTCAAGTCCAATTGCAGCAGAGAAACAAACAGGACGGACGAACAGAGCAGTGAATACAGTCTACTGATATCAATGATGTCAATGTCAATCTCAATGATCACTGCTGATTAGAACCCTGCTGATTAGACAACTGCTGATTAGACAACTGCTGAATAGAACCCTGCTAATTAGAACCCTGCTGATTAGAACCCTGCTGATTAGAACCCTGCTGATTAGACAACTGCTGATTAGACCCCTGCTGATTAGAACCCTGCTGATTAGAACCCTGCTGATTAGACAACTGCTGATTAGAACCCTGCTAATTAGACAATTGCTTATTAGAACCCTGCTAATTAGAACCCTGGTGATTAGAACCCTGCTAATTAGACAACTGCTGATTAGAACCCTGCTGATTAGAACCCTGCTGATTAGACCCTGCTGATTAGACAACTGCTGATTAGAACCCTGCTGATTAGACAACTGCTGATTAGAACCCTGCTGATTAGACAACTGCTGATTAGAACCCTGCTGATTAGACCCCTGCTGATTAGACAACTGCTGATTAGAACCCTGCTGATTAGACCCCTGCTGATTAGACAACTGCTGATTAGAACCCTGCTAATTAGAACCCTGCTGATTAGAACCCTGATGATTAGACAACTGCTGGTTAGACCCTGCTGATTAGACCACTGCTGATTAGACCCCTGCTGATTAGACCCTGCTGATTAGACCCCTGCTGATTAGACACTGCTGATTAGACACCCTGCTGATTAGACCCCTGCTGATTAGAACCCTGCTGATTAGACCCCTGCTGATTAGACTACTGCTGATTAGACCTCTGCTGATTAGAACCCTGCTGATTGGACCCTGCTGATTAGACCCCTGCTGATTAGACCCCTGCTGATTAGAACCCTGCTGATTGGACCCTGCTGATTAGACACCCTGTTGATTAGACCTCTGCTGATTAGACCCCTGCTGATTAGACCCTGC
Source organism: Oncorhynchus mykiss (assembly GCF_013265735.2). Lineage (NCBI taxonomy): Eukaryota > Metazoa > Chordata > Actinopteri > Salmoniformes > Salmonidae > Oncorhynchus > Oncorhynchus mykiss. The sequence continues at coordinate 101,307 of NW_023493821.1, forward strand.
TGATTAGACACCCTGCTGATTAGACCCTGCTGATTAGACCCTGCTGATTAGAACCCTGCTAATTAGAACCCTGCTGATTAGACACCCTGCTGATTAGACCCTTTTGGTTCCAGTTATAACCCTTTTGGTTCCAGTTATAACCCTTTTGGTTCCAGTTATAACCCTTTTGGTTCCAGTTATAATCCTTTAGGTTCCAGTTATAACCCTTTAGGTTCCAGTTATAACCCTTTAGGTTCCAGTTAGAACCCTTTTGGTTCCAGTTATAACCCTTTTGGTTCCAGGTAGAACCCTTTAGGTTCCAGTAATAACCCTTTAGGTTCCAGTTATAACCCTTTTGGTTCCAGTTATAACCCTTTTGGTTCCAGTTATAACCCTTTTGGTTCCAGTTATAACCTTTTAGGTTCCAGTTATAACCCTTTTGGTTCCAGTTAGAACCCTTTAGGTTCCAGTTATAACCCTTTAGGTTCCAGTTATAACCCTTTTGGTTCCAGTTAGAACCCTTTAGGTTCCAGTTATAACTCTTTAGGTTCCAGTTATAACCCTTTAGGTTCCAGTTATAACCCTTTTGGTTCCAGTTAGAACCCTTTAGGTTCCAGTTATAACTCTTTAGGTTCCAGTTATAACCCTTTTGGTTCCAGGTAGAACCCTTTTGGTTCCAGTTAGAACCCTTTAGGTTCCAGATATAACCCTTTTGGTTCCAGTTAGAACCCTTTTGGTTCCAGTTAGAACCCTTTAGGTTTCAGTTATAACCCTTTTGGTTCCAGTTATAACCCTTTTGGTTCCAGTTATAACCCTTTAGGTTCCAGTTATAACCATTTTGGTTCCAGTTAGAACCCTTTAGGTTTCAGTTATAACCCTTTTGGTTCCAGTTATAACCCTTTTGGTTCCAGTTATAACCCTTTTGGTTCCAGTTATAACCCTTTTGGTTCCAGGTAGAACCCTTTTGGTTCCAGGTAGAACCCTTTTGGTTCCAGGTAGAACCCTTTAGGTTCCAGGTAGAACCCTTTTGGTTCCAGGTAGAACCCTTTTGGTTCCAGGTAGAACCCTTTTGGTTCCAGGTAGAACCTTTTCCACTGAGGGTTCTACTGATCTGAAAACACAGGATGTGTCTAAGCAATATGAAGGATGGCTGCCTATTACACAGCCTACTAAAAGACTCTTCTGTCCACGTTCAGCTCATCAGAGTACATGGGGGAAAGGAGACGAGAAGAGGAAGCCCCTTCTAGAGTATTGAGATAGACCCCATGACTGAAGGGTAGTGCATCAGTCAGATGAGAGCAGTGAGCCAGAACACTGAATGACCCATCAGCTTAGAACAGCACCCACCACTAGGGTGCTATGAAACATGATGACCAGGAAGTAGGACTGATCTCTGAGGACGTTCGGGTTGGAACTCCCTGACGTTTAATGATGAATAAAATGGCCCTTTTTTTTTTCACAGATGCATGTCGGATGAGAGGAGCTCTTACACTGAGAGCACATTTACTGAAGAAACGGCTTGTTCATCATGTTCAGAATGACATGATAAAGCACAACATGCCAACAAACAGTTAATTTAGGCATATGAATGCTATGATAAACAGAGTCATCTGTTCCAGAAGTATTGAGGGCACAATGTGTGCTGGTCCATGATGCCTCGCTATGTCTGCATCCCAAACGGCAACCTAGTCCCTTTCTAAGTAGCCTTGTATGAGCCGTACTGCCCATGGACAGGTGCTGGTCTAAAGTAGGGCACAATATAGGGAATCTCTGGGTCCTGGTCTAAAATAGTGCACTATATAGGGAATCTCTGGGTCCTGGTCTAAAGTAGTGCACTATATAGGGAACAGGGTTCCATTTGGAACACAAGCTGTGTGTTCTTAACAAAACTCGGAGAACAGGATGAATGAAAACTCTCTCTCTCTCCATTCCGTTCTGTAAGGAGCACGCACACCACAATCTGCCTCAGCATTCCAAGGCAGCCTGACCAAACTGTCCAATCAGAGCTAAGGGGGACACGGGTACTTTCTGTGTGTATGGGCTGCTGGCTGACACAGCAGGAAGCACCACGGCGGCCGGCCCGTCTGACCAGTGGACACGGCCAATACTCTAGGCCTGTAGTAGACTATAGATTTATAATGACTAGAATGCCCTGTAGAACATAGAATTAGAATGACTAGAATGCCCTGTAGAACAAAGAATTAGAATGACTAGAATGCCCTGTAGAACACAGAATGATGTTCAAGTCAACATTACATTCTGTGATGGGTGGACCAGACTACTGTATACTGAGTGTAGGTTGGCTTCCCAGTCAAGCTTTGTGGCCCACCCCTGAGACAGTAACATATGTTTACATTGCCAAAACAAGTGAAATAGATAATAAACAAAAGTGAAATAAACAATACAAATGAACAGTAAACATTACACTCACAGAAGTTACAAAAGAATAAAGACGTTTCAAATGTCATAATTATGTGCAAATAGTTAAAGTAAAAAAAGGGAAAAAAATAAACATAAATATGGGTTGTATTTACAATGTCTCTCTCCACACTACATTACTACACCTCTCTCTCTCTCTCTCTCCACACTACATTACTACACCTCTCTCTCTCTCTCTCTCTCTCTCTCTCTCTCTCCACACTACATTACTACACCTCTCTCTCTCTCTCTCTCCACACTACATTACTACACCTCTCTCTCTCTCTCCACACTACATTACTACACCTCTCTCTCTCTCTCTCTCCACACTACATTACTACACCTCTCTCTCTCTCTCTCTCTCTCTCTCTCTCCACACTACATTACTACACCTCTCTCTCTCTCTCTCTCTCTCTCTCTCTCTCTCTCTCCACACTACATTACTACACCTATCTCTCTCTCTCTCTCTCTCTCTCTCTCTCTCTCTCTCTCTCTCTCTCTCCACACTACATTACTACACCTCTCTCTCTCTCCACACTACATTACTACCTCTCTCTCTCTCTCTCTCTCTCCACACTACATTACTACCTCTCTCTCTCTCTCTCTCCACACTACATTACTACCTCTCTCTCTCTCTCTCTCTCTCTCTCTCTCTCTCCACACTACATTACTACACCTCTCTCTCTCTCCACACTACATTACTACCTCTCTCTCTCTCTCTCTCTCTCTCTCTCCACACTACATTACTACACCTCTCTCTCTCTCTCTCTCTCTCTCTCTCTCTCCACACTACATTACTACACCTCTCTCTCTCTCTCTCTCTCTCTCTCTCCACACTACATTACTACACCTCTCTCTCTCTCTCTCTCTCTCTCTCTCTCTCTCTCTCTCTCCACACTACATTACTACCTCTCTCTCTCTCTCTCCACACTACATTACTACCTCTCTCCCTCTCTCTCTCCACACTACATTACTACACCTCTCTCTCTCTCTCTCTCTCTCTCCACACTACATTACTACACCTCTCTCTCTCTCCACACTACATTACTACCTCTCTCTCTCTCTCTCTCTCTCTCTCTCCACACTACATTACTACACCTCTCTCTCTCTCTCTCTCTCTCTCTCTCTCTCTCCACACTACATTACTACACCTCTCTCTCTCTCTCTCTCTCTCTCTCCACACTACATTACTACACCTCTCTCTCTCTCTCTCTCTCTCTCTCTCCACACTACATTACTACCTCTCTCTCTCTCTCCACACTACATTACTACCTCTCTCCCTCTCTCTCTCCACACTACATTACTACACCTCTCTCGCTCTCTCTCTCTCTCTCCACACTACATTACTACACCTCTCTCTCTCTCTCTCTCTCTCTCTCTCTCTCCACACTACATTACTACACCTCTCTCTCTCTCCACACTACATTACTACCTCTCTCTCTCTCTCTCTCTCTCTCTCCACACTACATTACTACACCTCTCTCTCTCTCTCTCTCTCTCTCTCTCTCTCCACACTACATTACTACACCTCTCTCTCTCTCTCTCTCTCTCTCTCCACACTACATTACTACACCTCTCTCTCTCTCTCGCTCTCTCTCTCTCTCTCTCTCTCTCTCTCTCTCCACACTACATTACTACCTCTCTCTCTCTCTCCACACTACATTACTACCTCTCTCCCTCTCCACACTACATTACTACACCTCTCTCTCTCTCTCTCTCTCCACACTACATTACTACACCTCTCTCTCTCTCTCCACACTACATTACTACCTCTCTCTCTCTCTCTCTCTCTCTCTCCACACTACATTACAACACCTCTCTCTCTCTCTCTCTCTCTCTCTCTCTCTCTCTGTCTCTCTGTCTCTCTGTCTCTCTGTCTCTCTCTCTCTCTGTCTCTCTGTCTCTCTCTCTCTCTCTCTCTCTCTCTCTCTCTCTCTCTACTACTACACTACTACTCCTCCCTATCCCTGTCTCTGTCTCAGTCTGCACAGCCACTTCCTTGTATTGTGCCCCAGCCAGACCTCTGTGCCAGCTACAGGCCAATCAGCATCATAGCCATTATGTCTCAGTTATTTAAGAACAAAATGAGACTTTATCTTGTCGGTAAAACAGAGAATGAGTTTAGAGTAAGATTATAATACTGTTTCTGTTTTAGTATTCAACAATGAGCCAAAAATACATGGCCAACAAAAGGGCCAAATATGTTACCAACTAGAACCACTGGTCAGCCAATAGCCCCATCAAACACTGTGTTGGTTTGATACCGATACAGAACCCCTGGTCGGCCCATAGCCCCATCAAACCCTGTGTTGGTTTGATACCCGATACAGAACCCCTGGTCGGCCCATAGCCCCATCAAACCCTGTGTTGGTTTGATACCCGATACAGAACCCCTGGTCGGCCCATAGCCCCATCAAACCCTGTGTTGGTTTGATACCCGATACAGAAGACCTCGTCGGCCCATAGCCCCATCAAACACTGATTAGTCCTACAGAGAACAGAGTCAAGAGGAGAACACTGATTAGTCCTACAGAGAACAGGGTCAAGAGGAGAACACTGATTAGTCCTACAGGGCCAGAGTCAAGAGGAGAACACTGATTAGTCCTACAGGGCCAGAGTCAAGAGGAGAACACTGATTAGTCCTACAGGTCCAGAGTCAAGAGGAGAACACTGATTAGTCCTACAGAGAACAGAGTCAAGAGGAGAACACTGATTAGTCCTACAGAGAACAGAGTCAAGAGGAGAACACTGATTAGTTCTATAGTTCCAGAGTCAAGAGGAGAACACTGATTAGTCCTACAGGGCCAGAGTCAAGAGGAAAACACTGATTAGTTCTACAGAGAACAGAGTCAAGAGGAGAACACTGATTAGTCCTACAGAGAACAGAGTCAAGAGGAGAACACTGATTAGTCCTATAGTTCCAGAGTCAAGAGGAGAACACTGATTAGTCCTATAGTTCCAGAGTCAAGAGGAGAACACTGATTAGTCCTACAGAGAACAGAGTCAAGAGGAGAACACTGATTAGTCCTACAGAGAACAGAGTCAAGAGGAGAACACTGATTAGTCCTACAGAGAACAGAGTCAAGAGGAGAACACTGATTAGTCCTACAGGGCCAGAGTCAAGAGGAAAACACTGATTAGTTCTACAGAGAACAGAGTCAAGAGGAGAACACTGATTAGTCCTACAGAGAACAGAGTCAAGAGGAGAACACTGATTAGTCCTATAGTTCCAGAGTCAAGAGGAGAACACTGATTAGTCCTATAGTTCCAGAGTCAAGAGGAGAACACTGATTAGTCCTACAGAGAACAGAGTCAAGAGGAGAACACTGATTAGTCCTACAGAGAACAGAGTCAAGAGGAGAACACTGATTAGTCCTACAGAGAACAGAGTCAAGAGGAGAACACTGATTAGTCCTACAGAGAACAGAGTCAAGAGGAGAACACTGATTAGTCCTACAGAGAACAGAGTCAAGAGGAGAACACTGATTAGTCCTATAGTTCCAGAGTCAAGAGGAGAACACTGATTAGTCCTATAGTTCCAGAGTCAAGAGGAGAACACTGATTAGTCCTACAGAGAACAGAGTCAAGAGGAGAACACTGATTAGTCCTACAGAGAACAGAGTCAAGAGGAGAACACTGATTAGTCCTACAGAGAACAGAGTCAAGAGGAGAACACTGATTAGTCCTACAGTTCCAGAGTCAAGAGGAGAACACTGATTATTCCTACAGAGAACAGAGTCAAGAGGAGAACACTGATTAGTCCTACAGAGAACAGAGTCAAGAGGATAACACTGATTAGTCCTATAGTTCCAGAGTCAAGAGGAAAACACTGATTAGTCCTACAGAGAACAGAGTCAAGAGGAGAACACTGATTAGTCCTACAGAGAACAGAGTCAAGAGGAGAACACTGATTAGTCCTACAGAGAACAGAGTCAAGAGGAGAACACTGATTAGTCCTACAGAGAACAGAGTCAAGAGGAGAACACTGATTAGTCCTACAGAGAACAGAGTCAAGAGGAGAACACTGATTAGTCCTACAGAGAACAGAGTCAAGAGGAGAACACTGATTAGTCCTACAGAGAACAGAGTCAAGAGGAGAACACTGATTAGTCCTACAGAGAACAGTCAAGAGGAGAACACTGATTAGTCCTACAGAGAACAGAGTCAAGAGGAGAACACTGATTAGTCCTACAGAGAACAGAGTCAAGAGGAGAACACTGATTAGTCCTACAGAGAACAGAGTCAAGAGGAGAACACTGATTAGTCCTACAGAGAACAGAGTCAAGAGGAGAACACTGATTAGTCCTACGGAGAACAGAGTCAAGAGGAGAACACTGATTAGTCCTACAGAGAACAGAGTCAAGAGGAGAACACTGATTAGTCCTACAGAGAACAGAGTCAAGAGGAGAACGCTGATTAGTCCTACAGAGAACAGAGCACAGAACGAATAACGGAGAACACAGAGAGCAGAGAGGCATGGGAACGGGGTCATTCCAGAATACACCAATAACTCTAATCAGAACCAGCCTGTTGGAAAACTGCTCTGTTAGCTGGAGCTGTGCTGAGAGAGAGAGAGAGAGAGAGAGAGAGAGAGAGAGAGAGAGAGAGAGAGGGTAAGATTGATTAAGGTGTACAATGCTGGATGTGTGATTGTGGAGACTAAGATTGCAGATAATTTCCCAAAATCAAAAAAAGACACTTCTACTTCCACTGGTATCTTCATACATGACGATGACATGAACACAGACTCATAATGTATGTTCAGTATCCCTATTTATATTCAACACAACTAATATACTGTACTGTATCAATACAACTAATATACTGTACTGTATCAATACAACTAATATACTGTACTGTACTGTATCAACACAACTAATATACTGTACTGTACTGTATCAACACAACTAATATACTGTACTGTATCAACACAACTAATATACTGTAATGTATCAACACAACTAATATACTGTACTGTATCAACACAACTAATATACTGTACTGTATCAACACAACTAATATACTGTACTGTATTAACACAAATAATATACTGTACTGTACTGTATCAACACAACTAATGTACTGTACTGTATCAACACAACTAATATACTGTACTGTATCAACACAACTAATATACTGTACTGTATCAATACAACTAATATACTGTACTGTATCAACACAACTAATATACTGTACTGTATCAACACAACTAATATACTGTACTGTCCTGTATCAACACAACTAATATACTGTACTGTATCAACACAACTAATATACTGTACTGTATCAACACAACTAATATACTGTACTGTATCAACACAACTAATATACTGTACTGTATCAACACAACTAATATACTGTACTGTATCAACACAACTAATATACTGTACTGTATTAACACAAATAATATACTGTACTGTACTGTATCAACACAACTAATATACTGTACTGTATCAACACAACTAATATACTGTACTGTATCAACACAACTAATATACTGTACTGTACTGTATCAACACAACTAATGTACTGTACTGTATCAACACAACTAATGTACTGTACTGTATCAACACAACTAATATACTGTACTGTATCAATACAACTAATATACTGTACTGTATCAATACAACTAATATACTGTACTGTATCAACACAACTAATATACTGTACTGTACTGTATCAACACAACTAATGTACTGTACTGTATCAACACAACTAATGTACTGTACTGTATCAACACAACTAATATACTGTACTGTATCAACACAACTAATATACTGTACTGTATCAACACAACTAATATACTGTACTGTCCTGTATCAACACAACTAATATACTGTACTGTATCAACAGAACTAATATACTGTACTGTATCAACACATTTAATATACTGTACTGTATCAACACAACTAATATACTGTACTGTACTGTATCAACACAACTAATATACTGTACTGTATCAACACAACTAATATACTGTACTGTACTGTATCAACACAACTAATATACTGTACTGTACTGTATCAACACAACTAATATACTGTACTGTATCAACACAACTAATATACTGTACTATATCAACACAACTAATATACTGTACTGTATCAACACAACTAATATACTGTACTGTATCAACACAACTAATATACTGTACTGTATCAACACAACTAATATACTGTACTATATCAACACAACTAATACACTGTACTGTATCAACACAACTAATATACTGTACTGTATCAACACAACTAATATACTGTACTGTACTGTATCAACACAACTAATATACTGTACTGTATCAACACAACTAATGTACTGTACTGTATCAATACAACTAATATACTGTACTGTATCAACACAACTAATATACTGTACTGTACTGTATCAACACAACTAATATACTGTACTGTATCAACACAACTAATATACTGTACTGTACTGTATCAACACAACTAATATACTGTACTGTATCAACACAACTAATATACTGTACTGTACTGTATCAACACAACTAATATACTGTACTGTATCAACACAACTAATATACTGTACTGTATTAACACAAATAATATACTGTACTGTACTGTATCAACACAACTAATATACTGTACTGTATCAATATAACTAATATACTGTACTGTATCAACACAACTAATATACTGTACTGTATCAATACAACTAATATACTATACTGTATCAACACAACTAATATACTGTACTGTATCAATACAACTAATATACTATACTGTATCAACACAACTAATATACTGTCCTGTATCAACACAACTAATATACTGTACTGTATCAATACAACTAATATACTATACTGTATCAACACAACTAATATACTGTACTGTATCAATACAACTAATATACTGTACTGTATCAACACAACTAATATACTGTACTGTATCAACACAACTAATATACTGTACTGTATCAACACAACTAATATACTGTACTGTATCAACACAACTAATATACTGTACTGTATCAACACAACTAATATACTGTACTGTATCAATACAACTAATATACTGTACTGTACTGTAACAACACAATTAATATACTGTACTGTATCAACACAACTAATATACTGTACTGTATCAACACAACTAATATACTGTACTGTACTGTATCAACACAACTAATATACTGTACTGTATCAACACAACTAATATACTGTACTGTACTGTATCAACACAACTAATATACTGTACTGTAACAACACAACTAATATACTGTACTGTACTGTATCAACACAACTAATATACTGTACTGTATCAACACAAATAATATACTGTACTGTATCAATACAACTAATGTACTGTACTGTATCAACACAACTAATATACTGTACTGTATCAACACAATTCATATACTGTACTGTATCAACACAACTAATATACTGTACTGTACTGTATCAACACAACTAATATACTGTACTGTATCAACACAACTAATATACTGTACTGTATCAACACAATTAAGATACTGTAGTGGAAACAACCATCTAGAGGAGGGTCTGTGTTAACAGCAGGTGTTACAGTCTAGAGGAGGGTCTGTGTTAACAGCAGGTGTTACAGTCTAGAGGAGGGTCTGTGTTAACAGCAGGTGTTACAGTCTAGAGGAGGGTCTGTGTTAACAGCAGGTGTTACAGTCTAGAGGAGGGAGGGTCTGTGTTAACAGCCTCATGTTACAGTCTAGAGGAGGGAGGGTCTGTGTTAACAGCCTCATGTTACAGTCTAGAGGAGGGAGGGTCTGTGTTAACAGCAGGCGTTACAGTATAGAGGAGGGTCTGTGTTAACAACCTCATGTTACAGTCTAGAGGAGGGAGGGTCTGTGTTAACAGCCTCATGTTACAGTCTAGAGGAGGGAGGGTCTGTGTTAACAGCCTCATGTTACAGTCTAGAGGAGGGTCTGTGTTAACAGCAGGTGTTACAGTCTAGAGGAGGGAGGGTCTGTGTTAACAGCAGGTGTTAGTCCTTCCCCTCTGGTCTATGTGGAGGGTCTGTGTTAACAGCAGGTGTTAGTCCTTCCCCTCTGGTCTATGTGGAGGGTCTGTGTTAACAGCAGGTGTTAGTCCTTCCCCTCTGGTCTATGTGGAGGGTCTGTGTTAACAGCAGGTGTTAGTCCTTCCCATCTGGTCTATGTGGAGGGTCTGTGTTAACAGCAGGTGTTAGTCCTTCCCCTCTGGTCTATGTGGAGGGTCTGTGTTAACAGCAGGTGTTAGTCCTTCCCCTCTGGTCTATGTGGAGGGTCTGTGTTAGCAGCAGGTGTTAGTCCTTCCCCTCTGGTCTATGTGGAGGGTCTGTGTTAACAGCAGGTGTTAGTCCTTCCCCTCTGGTCTATGTGGAGGGTCTGTGTTAACAGCAGGTGTTAGTCCTTCCCCTCTGGTCTATGTGGAGGGTCTGTGTTAACAGCAGGTGTTAGTCCTTCCCCTCTGGTCTATGTGGAGGGTCTGTGTTAACAGCAGGTGTTAGTCCTTCCCCTCTGGTCTATGTGGAGGGTCTGTGTTAGCAGCAGGTGTTAGTCCTTCCCCTCTGGTCTATGTGGAGGGTCTGTGTTAACAGCAGGTGTTAGTCCTTCCCCTCTGGTCTATGTGGAGGGTCTGTGTTAACAGCAGGTGTTAGTCCTTCCCCTCTGGTCTATGTGGAGGGTCTGTGTTAACAGCAGGTGTTAGTCCTTCCCCTCTGGTCTATGTGGAGGGTCTGTGTTAACAGCAGGTGTTAGTCCTTCCCCTCTGGTCTATGTGGAGGGTCTGTGTTAAAAGCAGGTGTTAGTCCTTCCCCTCTGGTCTATATGGAGGGTCTGTGTTAACACCAGGTGTTAGTCCTTCCCCTCTGGTCTATGTTGAGGGTCTGTGTTAACAGCAGGTGTTAGTCCTTCCCCTCTGGTCTATGTGGAGGGTCTGTGTTAACAGCAGGTGTTAGTCCTTCCCCTCTGGTCTATGTGGAGGGTCTGTGTTAACAGCAGGTGTTAGTCCTTCCCCTCTGGTCTATGTGGAGGGTCTGTGTTAACAGCAGGTGTTAGTCCTTCCCCTCTGGTCTATGTGGAGGGTCTGTGTTAACAGCAGGTGTTAGTCCTTCCCCTCTGGTCTATGTGGAGGGTCTGTGTTAACAGCAGGTGTTAGTCCTTCCCCTCTGGTCTATGGGGAGGGTCTGTGTTAACAGCAGGTGTTAGTCCTTCCCCTCTGGTCTATGTGGAGGGTCTGTGTTAACAGCAGGTGTTAGTCCTTCCCCTCTGGTCTATGTGGAGGGTCTGTGTTAACAGCAGGTGTTAGTCCTTCCCCTCTGGTCTATGTGGAGGGTCTGTGTTAACAGCAGGTGTTAGTCCTTCCCCTCTGGTCTATGTGGAGGGTCTGTGTTAACAGCAGGTGTTAGTCCTTCCCCTCTGGTCTATGTGGAGGGTCTGTGTTAACAGCAGGTGTTAGTCCTTCCCCTCTGGTCTATGTGGAGGGTCTGTGTTAACAGCAGGTGTTAGTCCTTCCCCTCTGGTCTATGTGGAGGGTCTGTGTTAACAGCAGGTGTTAGTCCTTCCCCTCTGGTCTATGTGGAGGGTCTGTGTTAACAGCAGGTGTTAGTCCTTCCCCTCTGGTCTATGTGGAGGGTCTGTGTTAACAGCAGGTGTTAGTCCTTCCCCTCTGGTCTATGTGGAGGGTCTGTGTTAACAGCAGGTGTTAGTCCTTCCCCTCTGGTCTATGTGGAGGGTCTGTGTTAACAGCAGGTGTTAGTCATTCCCCTCTGGTCTATGTGGAGGGTCTGTGTTAACAGCAGGTGTTAGTCCTTCCCCTCTGGTCTATGTGGAGGGTCTGTGTTAACAGCAGGTGTTAGTCCTTCCCCTCTGGTCTATGTGGAGGGTCTCTGTTAACAGCAGGTGTTAGTCCTTCCCCTCTGGTCTATGTGGAGGGTCTGTGTTAAAAGCAGGTGTTAGTCCTTCCCCTCTGGTCTATGTGGAGGGTCTGTGTTAACAGCAGGTGTTAGTCCTTCCCCTCTGGTCTATGTGGAGGGTCTGTGTTAACAGCAGGTGTTAGTCCTTCCCCTCTGGTCTATGTTGAGGGTCTGTGTTAACAGCAGGTGTTAGTCCTTCCCCTCTGGTCTATGTGGAGGGTCTGTGTTAACAGCAGGTGTTAGTCCTTCCCCTCTGGTCTATGTGGAGGGTCTGTGTTAACAGCAGGTGTTAGTCCTTCCCCTCTGGTCTATGGGGAGGGTCTGTGTTAACAGCAGGTGTTAGTCCTTCCCCTCTGGTCTATGTGGAGGGTCTGTGTTAACAGCAGGTGTTAGTCCTTCCCCTCTGGTCTATGTGGAGGGTCTGTGTTAACAGCAGGTGTTAGTCCTTCCCCTCTGGTCTATGTGGAGGGTCTGTGTTAACAGCAGGTGTTAGTCCTTCCCCTCTGGTCTATGTGGAGGGTCTGTGTTAACAGCAGGTGTTAGTCCTTCCCCTCTGGTCTATGTGGAGGGTCTGTGTTAACAGCAGGTGTTAGTCCTTCCCCTCTGGTCTATGTGGAGGGTCTGTGTTAACAGCAGGTGTTAGTCCTTCCCCTCTGGTCTATGTGGAGGGTCTGTGTTAACAGCAGGTGTTAGTCCTTCCCCTCTGGTCTATGTGGAGGGTCTGTGTTAACAGCAGGTGTTAGTCCTTCCCCTCTGGTCTATGTGGAGGGTCTGTGTTAACAGCAGGTGTTAGTCCTTCCCCTCTGGTCTATGTGGAGGGTCTGTGTTAACAGCAGGTGTTAGTCATTCCCCTCTGGTCTATGTGGAGGGTCTGTGTTAACAGCAGGTGTTAGTCCTTCCCCTCTGGTCTATGTGGAGGGTCTGTGTTAATAGCAGGTGTTAGTCCTTCCCCTCTGGTCTATGTGGAGGGTCTGTGTTAACAGCAGGTGTTAGTCCTTCCCCTCTGGTCTATGTGGAGGGTCTGTGTTAAAAGCAGGTGTTAGTCCTTCCCCTCTGGTCTATGTGGAGGGTCTGTGTTAACAGCAGGTGTTAGTCATTCCCCTCTGGTCTATGTGGAGGGTCTGTGTTAACAGCAGGTGTTAGTCCTTCCCCTCTGGTCTATGTGGAGGGTCTGTGTTAACAGCAGGTGTTAGTCCTTCCCCTCTGGTCTATGTGGAGGGTCTGTGTTAACAGCAGGTGTTAGTCCTTCCCCTCTGGTCTATGTGGAGGGTCTGTGTTAACAGCAGGTGTTAGTCCTTCCCCTCTGGTCTATGTGGAGGGTCTGTGTTAACAGCAGGTGTTAGTCCTTCCCCTCTGGTCTATGTGGAGGGTCTGTGTTAACAGCAGGTGTTAGTCCTTCCCCTCTGGTCTATGGGGAGGGTCTGTGTTAACAGCAGGTGTTAGTCCTTCCCCTCTGGTCTATGTGGAGGGTCTGTGTTAACAGCAGGTGTTAGTCCTTCCCCTCTGGTCTATGTGGAGGGTCTGTGTTAACAGCAGGTGTTAGTCCTTCCCCTCTGGTCTATGTGGAGGGTCTGTGTTAACAGCAGGTGTTAGTCCTTCCCCTCTGGTCTATGTGGAGGGTCTGTGTTAACAGCAGGTGTTAGTCCTTCCCCTCTGGTCTATGTGGAGGGTCTGTGTTAACAGCAGGTGTTAGTCCTTCCCCTCTGGTCTATGTGGAGGGTCTGTGTTAACAGCAGGTGTTAGTCCTTCCCCTCTGGTCTATGTGGAGGGTCTGTGTTAACAGCAGTTGTTAGTCCTTCCCCTCTGGTCTATGTGGAGGGTCTGTGTTAACAGCAGGTGTTAGTCCTTCCCCTCTGGTCTATGTGGAGGGTCTGTGTTAACAGCAGGTGTTAGTTCTTCCCCTCTGGTCTATGTGGAGGGTCTGTGTTAACAGCAGGTGTTAGTCCTTCCCCTCTGGTCTATGTGGAGGGTCTGTGTTAACAGCAGGTGTTAGTCATTCCCCTCTGGTCTATGTGGAGGGTCTGTGTTAACAGCAGGTGTTAGTCCTTCCCCTCTGGTCTATGTGGAGGGTCTGTGTTAACAGCAGGTGTTAGTCCTTCCCCTCTGGTCTATGTGGAGGGTCTGTGTTAACAGCAGGTGTTAGTCCTTCCCCTCTGGTCTATGTGGAGGGTCTGTGTTAACAGCAGGTGTTAGTCCTTCCCCTCTGGTCTATGTGGAGGGTCTGTGTTAACAGCAGGTGTTAGTCCTTCCCCTCTGGTCTATATGGAGGGTCTGTGTTAACAGCAGGTGTTAGTCCTTCCCCTCTGGTCTATGTGGAGGGTCTGTGTTAACAGCAGGTGTTAGTCCTTCCCCTCTGGTCTATGTGGAGGGTCTGTGTTAACAGCAGGTGTTAGTCCTTCCCCTCTGGTCTATGTGGAGGGTCTGTGTTAACAGCAGGTGTTAGTCCTTCCCCTCTGGTCTATATGGAGGGTCTGTGTTAACAGCAGGTGTTAGTCCTTCCCCTCTGGTCTATGTGGAGGGTCTGTGTTAACAGCAGGTGTTAGTCCTTCCCCTCTGGTCTATGTGGAGGGTCTGTGTTAACAGCAGGTGTTAGTCCTTCCCCTCTGGTCTATGTGGAGGAGGTTTATTAATTGAACACGGCAAGCAGGAGACAGTGTGAGAGCTACAATAACATTCCTAGAATGTAGAGTTTATCAACACAGGAGACAGTGTGAGAGCTACAATAACATTCCTAGAATGTAGAGTTTATCAACACAGGAGACAGTGTGAGAGCTACAATAACATTCCTAGAATGTAGAGTTTATCAACACAGGAGACAGTGTGAGAGCTACAATAACATTCCTAGAATGTAGAGTTTATCAACACAGGAGACAGTGTGAGAGCTACAATAACATTCCTAGAATGTAGAGTTTATCAACACAGGAGACAGTGTGAGAGCTACAATAACATTCCTAGAATGCAGAGTTTATCAACACAGGGGACAGCAGCACCATGAACAGCTGGCTGAGCTCCCAGTGAACACAGCCTCTCAGGATCCTTCCAGCTGGGATCAAAGGGAAGACGACCTATCAGTACAGATCTGTTCAGGGACAGTCAGACGGCCTATCAGCACAGATCTGTTCAGGGACAGTCAGACGGCCTATCAGCACAGATCTGTTCAGGGACAGTCAGACGTCCTATCAGCACAGATCTGTTCAGGGACAGTCAGACGTCCTATCAGCACAGATCTGTTCAGGGACAGTCAGACGTCCTATCAGCACAGATCTGTTCAGGGACAGTCAGACGTCCTATCAGTACAGATCTGTTCAGGGACAGTCAGACGTCCTATCAGCACAGATCTGTTCGGGACAGTCAGACGTCCTATCAGCACAGATCTGTTCGGGACAGTCAGACGTCCTATCAGCACAGATCTGTTCAGGGACAGTCAGACGTCCTATCAGCACAGATCTGTTCAGAGACAGTCAGACGTCCTATCAGTACAGATCTGTTCAGGGACAGTCAGACGTCCTATCAGCACAGATCTGTTCAGGGACAGTCAGACGTCCTATCAGCACAGATCTGTTCAGGGACAGTCAGACGTCCTATCAGCACAGATCTGTTCAGGGACAGTCAGACGTCCTATCAGCACAGATCTGTTCAGGGACAGTCAGACGTCCTATCAGCACAGATCTGTTCAGGGACAGTCAGACGTCCTATCAGTACAGATCTGTTCAGGGACAGTCAGACGTCCTATCAGCACAGATCTGTTCAGGGACAGTCAGACGTCCTATCAGCACAGATCTGTTCAGGGACAGTCAGACGTCCTATCAGCACAGATCTGTTCAGGGACAGTCAGACGTCCTATCAGCACAGATCTGTTCAGGGACAGTCAGACGTCCTATCAGCACAGATCTGTTCAGGGACAGTCAGACGTCCTATCAGTACAGATCTGTTCAGGGACAGTCAGACGTCCTATCAGCACAGATCTGTTCAGGGACAGTCAGACGACCTATCAGCACAGATCTGTTCAGGGACAGTCAGACGTCCTATCAGCACAGATCTGTTCAGGGACAGTCAGACGTCCTATCAGCACAGATCTGTTCAGGGACAGTCAGACGTCCTATCAGCACAGATCTGTTCAGGGACAGTCAGACGTCCTATCAGCACAGATCTGTTCAGGGACAGTCAGACGTCCTATCAGCACAGATCTGTTCAGGGACAGTCAGACGACCTATCAGCACAGATCTGTTCAGGGACAGTCAGACGTCCTATCAGCACAGATCTGTTCAGGGACAGTCAGACGTCCTATCAGCACAGATCTGTTCAGGGACAGTCAGACGTCCTATCAGCACAGATCTGTTCAGGGACAGTCAGACGACCTATCAGCACAGATCTGTTCAGGGACAGTCAGACGTCCTATCAGCACAGATCTGTTCAGGGACAGTCAGACGTCCTATCAGCACAGATCTGTTCAGGGACAGTCAGACGTCCTATCAGCACTGATCTGTTCAGGGACAGTCAGACGTCCTATCAGCACAGATCTGTTCAGGGACAGTCAGACGTCCTATCAGCACTGATCTGTTCAGGGACAGTCAGACGTCCTATCAGCACAGATCTGTTCAGGGACAGTCAGACGTCCTATCAGCACTGATCTGTTCAGGGACAGTCAGACGTCCTATCAGCACTGATCTGTTCAGGGACAGTCAGACGACCTATCAGCACAGATCTGTTCAGGGACAGTCAGACGTCCTATCAGCACTGATCTGTTCAGGGACAGTCAGACGTCCTATCAGCACTGATCTGTTCAGGGACAGTCAGACGTCCATGCTGCTCTTTGAAGTGCTTTGTATACCACAGACACATTTCCTCTCAGGATATCAACGTTGGTACACTTAATCAGCCTATCATGGGCCAGCGATGAAACAACATGCCTGGAAAGCAGGAAGTGATGGAACTGCTTGGACCTATAGGACTATGGATCATCATGTAAATCAGCTTGCCATTAAGGACGCAACCTAGTAGGGTTAATGTTGGCAGTCCTATGGGCTGAGCTGTGCTGAGGGAGAGGAGAGGAGAGGAGAGGAGAGGAGAGGAGAGGAGAGGAGAGGAGAGGAGAGGAGAGGAGAGGAGAGGGCACATGATGAAACCATGCAGGTCTATGCATGTCTTACTGCTACTATACCATGCTGTGTGTGTGTGTGTGTGTGTGTGTGTGTGTGTGTGTGTGTGTGTGTGTGTGTGTGTGTGTGTGTGTGTGTGTGTGTGTGTGTGTGTGTGTGTGTGTGTGTGTATGTTTGTGCTTGTGCGTCCAGGTTTAATCTCTACTGTACCATCTGTTCACTGTTCTACCTGGGTCGACTGATGACTCAATATAGACTACACATCCTCTATCTATGGAAATGCATCTACATGTATGTATGAAATTACATACAGTGCATCCTTAAAGTGTTCAGACCCCTTGACTTTTTCAACATTTTGTTACATTACAGCTTTATTCTAAAATGGATTAAATTGTTTTTTCCCCTCATCAATCTATACACAATACCCCATAATGACATCACAATACCCCATAATGACATCACAATACCCAATAATGACATCACAATACCCCATAATGACATCACAATACCCCATAATGACATCACAATACCCCATAATGACATCACAATACCCCATAATGACATCACAATACCCCGTAATGACAAAATGTTTTTAAAAAGTCAAGGGGCCTTCCAAATACACTGTATATCTATGGAAATGTATCTATCTATGGAAATACATCTGCCTACTGCTACAGACCTATATCTATCCTACCCTGCCTTTCTAAGGTCTTCGAAAGCCAAGTCAACAAACAGATTACCGACCATTGTGAATCTCACCATACCTTCTGTGATATGCAATCTGGTTTCAGAGCTGGTCATGGGTGCACCTCAGCCACGCTCAAGGTCCTAAACGATATTTTAACCGCCATCGATAAGAAACATTACTGTGCAGCCGTATTCATTGATCTGGCCAAGGCTTTCGACTGTCAATCACCACATCCTCATCGGCAGACTTGACAGCCTTGGTTTCTCAAATGATTGCCTCGCCTGGTTCACCAACTACTTCTCTGATAGAGTTCAGTGCGTCAAATCGGAGGGTCTGCTGTCCGGACCTCTGGCAGTCTCTATGGGGGTGCCACAGGGTTCAATTCTTGGACCGACTCTCTTCTCCATATACATCAATGATGTCGCTCTTGCTGCTGGTGAGTCTCTGATCCACCTCTACGCAGACGACACCATTCTGTATACTTCTGTCTCCTTCTTTGGACACTGTGTTAACAACCCTCCAGGCAAGCTTCAATGCCATACAACTCTCCTTCCGTGGCCTCCAATTGCTCTTAAATACAAGTAGAACTAAATGCATGCTCTTCAACCGATCGCTACCTGCACCTGCACCTGCCCGCCTGTCCAACATCACTACTCTGGACGGCTCTGACTTAGAATACGTGGACGACTACAAATACCTAGGTGTCTGGTTTGATTGTAATCTCTCCCTCCAGACCCACATCAAACATCTCCAATCCAAAGTTAAATCTAGAATTGGCTTCCTATTTTGCAACAAAGCATCCTTCACTCATGCTGCCAAACATACCCTTGTAAAACTGACCATCCTACCAATCCTCGACTTTGGCGATGTCATTTACAAAATAGCCTCCAATATCCTACAAATTGGATGCAGTTTATCACAGTACAATCCGTTTTGTCACCAAAGCCCCATATACTACCCACCATTGCGACCTGTACGCTCTCGTTGGCTGGCCCTCGCTTCATACTCGTCGCCAAACCCACTGGCTCCATGTCATCTACAAGACCCTGCTAGGTAAAGTCCCCCCTTATCTCAGCTCGCTGGTCACCATAGCATCTCCCACCTGTATTTTTTTTTATTTATTTGACCTTTATTTAACCAGGTAGGCAAGTTGAGAACAAGTTGTCATTTACAATTGCGACCTGGCCAAGATAAAGCAAAGCAGTTCGACACATACAACGACACATGTTACACATGG
The DNA here is from genome assembly GCF_013265735.2 of Oncorhynchus mykiss. Taxonomy (NCBI): domain Eukaryota; kingdom Metazoa; phylum Chordata; class Actinopteri; order Salmoniformes; family Salmonidae; genus Oncorhynchus; species Oncorhynchus mykiss. Next base: position 120,618 of record NW_023493821.1, read on the forward strand.
AATAAACAAACATACAGTCAATAATACAGTATAAACAAGTCTATATACGATGTGAGCAAATGAGGTGAGATAAGGGAGGTAAAGGCAAAAAAAGGCCATGGTGGCAAAGTAAATACAATATAGCAAGTAAAACACTGGAATGGAAGATTTGCAGTGGAAGAATGTGCAAAAGTAGAAATAAAAATAATGGGGTGCAAAGGAGGAAAAATAAATAAATAAATAAAATAAATACAGTAGGGTGAGAGGTAGTTGTTTGGGCTAAATTATAGGTGGGCTATGTACAGGTGCAGTAATCTATGAGCTGCTCTGACAGTTGGTGCTTAAAGCTAGTGAGGGAGATAAGTGTTTCCAGTTTCAGAGATTTTTGTAGTTCGTTCCAGTCATTGGCAGCAGAGAACTGGAAGGAGAGGCGGCCAAAGAAATAATTGGTTTTGGGGGTGACTAGAGAGATATACCTGCTGGAGCGTGTGCTACAGGGCGGCAGGGTAGCCTAGTGGTTAGAGTGTTGGACTAGTAACCGGAAGTTCAAAGCCTCGAGCTGACAAGGTACAAATCTGTCGTTCTGCCCCTGAACAGGCAGTTAACCCCCTAGGCCGTCATTGAAAATAAGAATTTGTTCTTAACTGACTTGCCTAGTTAAATAAAGGTGAGAAAAAAACATATATATGGAAACACATCTGTCTATGGAAATAGTACCACATACAGTAGAGGACCACTGGAAATGCTGCTGAAAATAAATTCCTGAAAACTGAGTCTCTGCAGCTCAACCAACTTATAGGGTTGAGTACCTGATGTATCTAATGTAGGATACAAACTGTCATTACAGGTTTGAATACCTGATGTATATAATGTAGGATACAAACTGTCATTAAAGAAGTGAATACCTGATGTATCTAATGTAGGATATAAACTGTCATGTCAGCAACTGGCAGCGAGTGGATTTACCCTCTTTTATTTTAAATCACCTCAGACTAGAAGAGCAACCGTCATGTTTCATGTTGTGCTACGCAGACAGATTAAATGGCTGAATTATTTAATAAAGACAATATTTACAGAGAGAGAGAGACATATCCCAGGACTTCCAACAGCAACTCCCCCTCAGCTGGTTGGTTACATTATAACTGATACTCTCAGCTGGTTGGTTACATTATAACTGATACTCTCAGCTGGTTGGTTACATTATAACTGATACTCTCAGCTGGTTGGTTACATTATAACTGATACTCTCAGCTGGTTGGTTACATTATAACTGATACTCTCAGCTGGTTGGTTACATTATAACTGATACTCTCAGCTGGTTGGTTACATTATAACTGATACTCTCAGCTGGTTGGTTACATTATAACTGATACTCTCAGCTGGTTGGTTACATTATAACTGATACTCTCAGCTGGTTGGTTACATTATAACTGATACTCTCAGCTGGTTGGTTACATTATAACTGATACTCTCAGCTGGTTGGTTACATTATAACTGATACTCTCAGCTGGTTGGTTACATTATAACTGATACTCTCAGCTGGTTGGTTACATTATAACTGATACTCTCAGCTGGTTGGTTACATTATAACTGATACTCTCAGCTGGTTGGTTACATTATAACTGATACTCTCAGCTGGTTGGTTACATTATAACTAATACTCTCTGCTGGTTGGTTACATTATAACTGATACTCTCAGCTGGTTGGTTACATTATAACTGATACTCTCAGCTGGTTGGTTACATTATAACTGATACTCTCTGCTGGTTGGTTACATTATAACTGATACTCTCAGCTGGTTGGTTACATTATAACTGATACTCTCAGCTGGTTGGTTACATTATAACTGATACTCTCAGCTGGTTGGTTACATTATAACTGATACTCTCAGCTGGTTGGTTACATTATAACTGATACTCTCTGCTGGTTGGTTACATTATAACTGATACTCTCAGCTGGTTGGTTACATTATAACTAATACTCTCAGCTGGTTGGTTACATTATAACTGATACTCTCAGCTGGTTGGTTACATTATAACTGATACTCTCTGCTGGTTGGTTACATTATAACTAATACTCTCAGCTGGTTGGTTACATTATAACTGATACTCTCAGCTGGTTGGTTACATCATAACTGATACTCTCTGCTGGTTGGTTACATTATAACTAATACTCTCAGCTGGTTGGTTACATTATAACTGATACTCTCTGCTGGTTGGTTACATTATAACTAATACTCTCAGCTGGTTGGTTACATTATAACTGATACTCTCTGCTGGTTGGTTACATTATAACTGATACTCTCAGCTGGTTGGTTACATTATAACTGATACTCTCAGCTGGTTGGTTACATTATAACTGATACTCTCAGCTGGTTGGTTACATTATAACTGATACTCTCAGCTGGTTGGTTACATTATAACTGATTCTCTCAGCTGGTTGGTTACATTATAACTGATACTCTCTGCTGGTTGGTTACATTATAACTGATACACTCAGCTGGTTGGTTACATTATAACTGATACTCTCAGCTGGTTGGTTACATTATAACTGATACTCTCAGCTGGTTGGTTACATTATAACTGATACTCTCAGCTGGTTGGTTACATTATAACTGATACTCTCAGCTGGGTGGTTACATTATAACTGATACTCTCAGCTGGTTGGTTACATTATAACTGATACTCTCTGCTGGTTGGTTACATTATAACTGATACTCTCAGCTGGTTGGTTACATTATAACTGATACTCTCAGCTGGTTGGTTACATTATAACTGATACTCTCAGCTGGTTGGTTACATTATAACTGATACTCTCAGCTGGTTGGTTACATTATAACTGATACTCTCAGCTGGTTGGTTACATTATAACTGATACTCTCAGCTGGTTGGTTACATTATAACTGATACTCTCAGCTGGTTGGTTACATTATAACTGATACTCTCAGCTGGTTGGTTACATTATAACTGATACTCTCAGCTGGTTGGTTACATTATAACTGATACTCTCAGCTGGTTGGTTACATTATAACTGATACTCTCAGCTGGTTGGTTACATTATAACTGATACTCTCAGCTGGTTGGTTACATTATAACTGATACTCTCAGCTGGTTGGTTACATTATAACTGATACTCTCAGCTGGTTGGTTACATTATAACTGATACTCTCAGCTGGTTGGTTACATTATAACTGATACTCTCAGCTGGTTGGTTACATTATAACTGATACTCTCAGCTGGTTGGTTACATTATAACTGATACTCTCAGCTGGTTGGTTACATTATAACTGATACTCTCTGCTGGTTGGTTACATTATAACTGATACACTCAGCTGGTTGGTTACATTATAACTGATACTCTCAGCTGGTTGGTTACATTATAACTGATACTCTCAGCTGGTTGGTTACATTATAACTGATACTCTCAGCTTGGTGGTTACATTATAACTGATACTCTCAGCTGGTTGGTTACATTATAACTGATACTCTCAGCTGGTTGGTTACATTATAACTGATACTCTCAGCTGGTTGGTTACATTATAACTGATACTCTCAGCTGGTTGGTTACATTATAACTGATACTCTCAGCTGGTTGGTTACATTATAACTGATACTCTCAGCTGGTTGGTTACATTATAACTGATACTCTCACCTGGTTGGTTACATTATAACTGATACTCTCAGCTGGTTGGTTACATTATAACTGATACTCTCAGCTGGTTGGTTACATTATAACTGATACACTCAGCTGGTTGGTTACATTATAACTGATACACTCAGCTGGTTGGTTACATTATAACTGATACTCTCAGCTGGTTGGTTACATTATAACTGATACTCTCTGCTGGTTGGTTACATTATAACTGATACACTCAGCTGGTTGGTTACATTATAACTGATACACTCAGCTGGTTGGTTACATTATAACTGATACTCTCAGCTGGTTGGTTACATTATAACTGATACACTCAGCTGGTTGGTTACATTATAACTGATACTCTCTGCTGGTTGGTTACATTATAACTGATACTCTCAGCTGGTTGGTTACATTATAACTGATACACTCAGCTGGTTGGTTACATTATAACTGATACTCTCTGCTGGTTGGTTACATTATAACTGATACACTCAGCTGGTTGGTTACATTATAACTGATACTCTCAGCTGGTTGGTTACATTATAACTGATACACTCAGCTGGTTGGTTACATTATAACTGATACTCTCAGCTGGTTGGTTACATTATAACTGATACTCTCTGCTGGTTGGTTACATTATAACTGATACTCTCAGCTGGTTGGTTACATTATAACTGATACTCTCAGCTGGTTGGTTACATTATAACTGATACTCTCAGCTGGTTGGTTACATTATAACTGATACTCTCAGCTGGTTGGTTACATTATAACTGATACTCTCAGCTGGTTGGTTACATTATAACTGATACTCTCAGCTGGTTGGTTACATTATAACTGATACTCTCAGCTGGTTGGTTACATTATAACTGATACTCTCAGCTGGTTGGTTACATTATAACTGATACTCTCTGCTGGTTGGTTACATTATAACTGATACACTCAGCTGGTTGGTTACATTATAACTGATACTCTCAGCTGGTTGGTTACATTATAACTGATACTCTCTGCTGGTTGGTTACATTATAACTGATACTCTCAGCTGGTTGGTTACATTATAACTGATACTCTCAGCTGGTTGGTTACATTATAACTGATACTCTCAGCTGGTTGGTTACATTATAACTGATACTCTCAGCTGGTTGGTTACATTATAACTGATACTCTCAGCTGGTTGGTTACATTATAACTGATACTCTCAGCTGGCTGGTTACATTATAACTGATACTCTCAGCTGGTTGGTTACATTATAACTGATACTCTCTGCTGGTTGGTTACATTATAACTGATTCTCTCAGCTGGTTGGTTACATTATAACTGATACTCTCAGCTGGTTGGTTACATTATAACTGATACTCTCAGCTGGTTGGTTACATTATAACTGATACTCTCAGCTGGTTGGTTACATTATAACTGATACTCTCAGCTGGTTGGTTACATCAAAACTTTCACATTAGCATTTTTTCATCTGAAATACATTTTCACGAGTAACATTTATATATGTGTGAATTATGGCTGTTATCATGCTTTTAAAACATTTACTTTAGATTTATTTTTTCAAAACGCTTTATCTCAAATACTTGTTTCATACCAAAACACACTATATCCAGATGTATGTATTCAGAGAGTTGGGACATTGATGTTTCTGCATTATAATGCATTTACATGACACTACAACATTCTATGACAGCCATGTTAACTCTTCATTTACATGACACTACAACATTCTATGACAGCCATGTTAACTCTTCATTTACATGACACTACAACATTCTATGACAGCCATGTTAACTCTTCATTTACATGACACTACAACATTCTATGACAGCCGTGTTAACTCTTCATTTACATGACACTACAACATTCTATGACAGCCATGTTAACTCTTCATTTAAATGACACGACAACATTCTATGACAGCCATGTTAACTCTTCATTTACATGACACTACAACATTCTATGACAGCCATGTTAACTCTTCATTTACATGACACTACAACATTCTATGACAGCCATGTTAACTCTTCATTTACATGACACTACAACATTCTATGACAGCCATGTTAACTCTTCATTTACATGACACTACAACATTCTATGACAGCCATGTTAACTCTTCATTTACATGACACTACAGCATTCTATGACAGCCGTGTTAACTCTTCATTTACATGACACTACAACATTCTATGACAGCCATGTTAACTCTTCATTTACATGACACTACAACATTCTATGACAGCCATGTTAACTCTTCATTTACATGACACTACAACATTCTATGACAGCCATGTTAACTCTTCATTTACATGACACTACAACATTCTATGACAGCCGTGTTAACTCTTCATTTACATGACACTACAACATTCTATGACAGCCATGTTAACTCTTCATTTACATAACACTACAACATTATATGACAGCCGTGTTAACTCTTCATTTAAATGACACTACAACATTCTATGACAGCCATGTTAACTCTTCATTTACATGACACTACAACATTCTATGACAGCCATGTTAACTCTTCATTTAAATGACACTACAACATTCTATGACAGCCGTGTTAACTCTTCATTTACATGACACTACAACATTCTATGACAGCCATGTTAACTCTTCATTTACATGACACTACAACATTCTATGACAGCCATGTTAACTCTTCATTTACATGACACTACAACATTCTATGACAGCCATGTTAACTCTTCATTTACATGACACTACAACATTCTATGACAGCCGTGTTAACTCTTCATTTACATGACACTACAACATTCTATGACAGCCATGTTAACTCTTCATTTACATAACACTACAACACTTATATGACAGCCGTGTTAACTCTTCATTTAAATGACACTACAACATTCTATGACAGCCATGTTAACTCTTCATTTACATGACACTACAACATTCTATGACAGCCATGTTAACTCTTCATTTAAATGACACTACAACATTCTATGACAGCCGTGTTAACTCTTCATTTACATGACACTACAACATTCTATGACAGCCGTGTTAACTATTCATTTACATGACACTACAACATTCTATGACAGCCGTGTTAACTCTTCATTTACATGACACTACAACATTCTATGACAGCCATGTTAACTCTTCATTTACATGACACTACAACATTCTATGACAGCCATGTTAACTCTTCATTTACATGACACTACAACATTCTATGACAGCCGTGTTAACTCTTCATTTACATGACACTACAACATTCTAGGACAGCCATGTTAAACTCTTCATTTACATGACACTACAACATTCTATGACAGCCATGTTAACTCTTCATTTACATGACACTACAACATTCTATGACAGCCATGTTAACTCTTCATTTACATGACACTACAACATTCTATGACAGCCATGTTACATGACACTCTTCTATTAGCCATGGACACTCAAAACATTTCTATGACAGCCATGTTAACTCTTCATTTACATGACACTACAACATTCTATGACAGCCATGTTAACTCTTCATTTACATGACACTACAACATTCTATGACAGCCATGGTAACTCTTCATTTACATGACACTACAAAATTCTATGACAGCCATGTTAACTCTTCATGTACATGACACTACAACATTCTATGACACAGACATTGTAAACTCTCATTTACATGACATACAAACATTCTATGACAGCCATGTTAACTCTTCATTTACATGACACTACAACATTCTATGACAGCCATGTTAACTCTTCATTTACATGACACTACACATTCTATGACAGCCATGTTAACTCTTCATTTACATGACACTACAACATTCTATGACAGCCATGGTAACTCTTCATTTACATGACACTACAACATTCTATGACAGCAATGGTAACTCTTCATTTACATGACACTACAACATTCTATGACAGCCATGGTAACTCTTCATTTACATGACACTACAACATTCTATGACAGCCATGTTAACTCTGACAGCCATTAATCTTCACATGACACTACAACATTCTATGACAGCCATGTAACTCTTCATTTACATGACACTACAACATTCTATGACAGCCATGTTAACTCTTCATTTACATGACACTACAACATTCTATGACAGCCA
>NW_023493822.1:0-37500 GCF_013265735.2 Oncorhynchus mykiss
GCACCTGGTATTCCCAGGCGGTCTCCCATCCAAGTACTAACCAGGCCCGACCCTGCTTAGCTTCCGAGATCGGACGAGATCAGGAGTACTCAGGCCGGTGTGGCCGTAAGCGAAAGGCACCCTCAAAAAGTGGATGAAATTGCATATACTGTAGCCATAATTTGTAGCACAGATTGTTGGATGAAATACAAACTAACCTTGCTTACTTATTTCAAAGCGAGGGCACATATTTCAGCCTTGTGGGAAAAAACGGACAAAGAGTTGAAATTCCACAAGGCAGTGACAAAAAGCTTACAGCACCTGGTATTCCCAGGCGGTCTCCCATCCAAGTACTAACCAGGCCCGACCCTGCTTAGCTTCCGAGATCGGACGAGATCAGGAGTACTCAGGCCGGTGTGGCCGTAAGCGAAAGGCACCCTCAAAAAGTGGATGAAATTGCATATACTGTAGCCATAATTTGTAGCACAGATTGTTGGATGAAATACAAACTAACCTTGCTTACTTATTTCAAAGCGAGGGCACATATTTCAGCCTTGTGGGAAAAAACGGACAAAGAGTTGAAATTCCACAAGGCAGTGACAAAAAGCTTACAGCACCTGGTATTGCCAGGCTGTCTCCCATCCAAGTACTAACCAGGACCGACCCTGCTTAGCTTCCGAGATCGGACGAGATCAGGAGTACTCAGGCCGGTGTTGCCGTAAGTGAGAAACTATCTCTTGGTGCACTATGTAAAGTCAAAGTGAGCCTGATTAACAGCTGTTGCATTTCCACCATTTAGATAAGCATCTTTGTGTCACTCAAAAAGTGGAAGAAATTGCATATACTGTAGCCATAATTTGTAGCACAGATTGTTGGATGAAATACAAACTAACCTTGCTTACTTATTTCAAAGCGAGGGCACATATTTCAGCCTTGTGGGAAAAAACGGACAAAGAGTTGAAATTCCACAAGGCAGTGACAAAAAGCTTACAGCACCTGGTATTCCCAGGCGGTCTCCCATCCAAGTACTAACCAGGCCCGACCCTGCTTAGCTTCCGAGATCGGACGAGATCAGGAGTACTCAGGCCGGTGTGGCCGTAAGCGAAAGGCACCCTCAAAAAGTGGATGAAATTGCATATACTGTAGCCATAATTTGTAGCACAGATTGTTGGATGAAATACAAACTAACCTTGCTTACTTATTTCAAAGCGAGGGCACATATTTCAGCCTTGTGGGAAAAAACGGACAAAGAGTTGAAATTCCACAAGGCAGTGACAAAAAGCTTACAGCACCTGGTATTCCCAGGCGGTCTCCCATCCAAGTACTAACCAGGCCCGACCCTGCTTAGCTTCCGAGATCGGACGAGATCAGGAGTACTCAGGCCGGTGTGGCCGTAAGCGAAAGGCACCCTCAAAAAGTGGATGAAATTGCATATACTGTAGCCATAATTTGTAGCACAGATTGTTGGATGAAATACAAACTAACCTTGCTTACTTATTTCAAAGCGAGGGCACATATTTCAGCCTTGTGGGAAAAAACGGACAAAGAGTTGAAATTCCACAAGGCAGTGACAAAAAGCTTACAGCACCTGGTATTCCCAGGCGGTCTCCCATCCAAGTACTAACCAGGCCCGACCCTGCTTAGCTTCCGAGATCGGACGAGATCAGGAGTACTCAGGCCGGTGTGGCCGTAAGCGAAAGGCACCCTCAAAAAGTGGATGAAATTGCATATACTGTAGCCATAATTTGTAGCACAGATTGTTGGATGAAATACAAACTAACCTTGCTTACTTATTTCAAAGCGAGGGCACATATTTCAGCCTTGTGGGAAAAAACGGACAAAGAGTTGAAATTCCACAAGGCAGTGACAAAAAGCTTACAGCACCTGGTATTGCCAGGCTGTCTCCCATCCAAGTACTAACCAGGCCCGACCCTGCTTAGCTTCCGAGATCGGACGAGATCAGGAGTACTCAGGCCGGTGTTGCCGTAAGTGAGAAACTATCTCTTGGTGCACTATGTAAAGTCAAAGTGAGCCTGATTAACAGCTGTTGCATTTCCACCATTTAGATAAGCATCTTTGTGTCACTCAAAAAGTGGAAGAAATTGCATATACTGTAGCCATAATTTGTAGCACAGATTGTTGGATGAAATACAAACTAACCTTGCTTACTTATTTCAAAGCGAGGGCACATATTTCAGCCTTGTGGGAAAAAACGGACAAAGAGTTGAAATTCCACAAGGCAGTGACAAAAAGCTTACAGCACCTGGTATTCCCAGGCGGTCTCCCATCCAAGTACTAACCAGGCCCGACCCTGCTTAGCTTCCGAGATCGGACGAGATCAGGAGTACTCAGGCCGGTGTGGCCGTAAGCGAAAGGCACCCTCAAAAAGTGGATGAAATTGCATATACTGTAGCCATAATTTGTAGCACAGATTGTTGGATGAAATACAAACTAACCTTGCTTACTTATTTCAAAGCGAGGGCACATATTTCAGCCTTGTGGGAAAAAACGGACAAAGAGTTGAAATTCCACAAGGCAGTGACAAAAAGCTTACAGCACCTGGTATTGCCAGGCTGTCTCCCATCCAAGTACTAACCAGGCCCGACCCTGCTTAGCTTCCGAGATCGGACGAGATCAGGCGTACTCAGGCCGGTGTTGCCGTAAGTGAGAAACTATCTCTTGGTGCACTATGTAAAGTCAAAGTGAGCCTGATTAACAGCTGTTGCATTTCCACCATTTAGATAAGCATCTTTGTGTCACTCAAAAAGTGGAAGAAATTGCATATACTGTAGCCATAATTTGTAGCACAGATTGTTGGATGAAATACAAACTAACCTTGCTTACTTATTTCAAAGCGAGGGCACATATTTCAGCCTTGTGGGAAAAAACGGACAAAGAGTTGAAATTCCACAAGGCAGTGACAAAAAGCTTACAGCACCTGGTATTCCCAGGCGGTCTCCCATCCAAGTACTAACCAGGCCCGACCCTGCTTAGCTTCCGAGATCGGACGAGATCAGGAGTACCCAGGCCGGTGTGGCCGTAAGCGAAAGGCACCCTCAAAAAGTGGATGAAATTGCATATACTGTAGCCATAATTTGTAGCACAGATTGTTGGATGAAATACAAACTAACCTTGCTTACTTATTTCAAAGCGAGGGCACATATTTCAGCCTTGTGGGAAAAAACGGACAAAGAGTTGAAATTCCACAAGGCAGTGACAAAAAGCTTACAGCACCTGGTATTCCCAGGCGGTCTCCCATCCAAGTACTAACCAGGCCCGACCCTGCTTAGCTTCCGAGATCGGACGAGATCAGGAGTACTCAGGCCGGTGTGGCCGTAAGCGAAAGGCACCCTCAAAAAGTGGATGAAATTGCATATACTGTAGCCATAATTTGTAGCACAGATTGTTGGATGAAATACAAACTAACCTTGCTTACTTATTTCAAAGCGAGGGCACATATTTCAGCCTTGTGGGAAAAAACGGACAAAGAGTTGAAATTCCACAAGGCAGTGACAAAAAGCTTACAGCACCTGGTATTGCCAGGCTGTCTCCCATCCAAGTACTAACCAGGCCCGACCCTGCTTAGCTTCCGAGATCGGACGAGATCAGGCGTACTCAGGCCGGTGTTGCCGTAAGTGAGAAACTATCTCTTGGTGCACTATGTAAAGTCAAAGTGAGCCTGATTAACAGCTGTTGCATTTCCACCATTTAGATAAGCATCTTTGTGTCACTCAAAAAGTGGAAGAAATTGCATATACTGTAGCCATAATTTGTAGCACAGATTGTTGGATGAAATACAAACTAACCTTGCTTACTTATTTCAAAGCGAGGGCACATATTTCAGCCTTGTGGGAAAAAACGGACAAAGAGTTGAAATTCCACAAGGCAGTGACAAAAAGCTTACAGCACCTGGTATTCCCAGGCGGTCTCCCATCCAAGTACTAACCAGGCCCGACCCTGCTTAGCTTCCAAGATCGGACGAGATCAGGAGTACTCAGGCCGGTGTGGCCGTAAGCGAAAGGCACCCTCAAAAAGTGGATGAAATTGCATATACTGTAGCCATAATTTGTAGCACAGATTGTTGGATGAAATACAAACTAACCTTGCTTACTTATTTCAAAGCGAGGGCACATATTTCAGCCTTGTGGGAAAAAACGGACAAAGAGTTGAAATTCCACAAGGCAGTGACAAAAAGCTTACAGCACCTGGTATTCCCAGGCGGTCTCCCATCCAAGTACTAACCAGGCCCGACCCTGCTTAGCTTCCGAGATCGGACGAGATCAGGAGTACTCAGGCCGGTGTGGCCGTAAGCAAAAGGCACCCTCAAAAAGTGGATGAAATTGCATATACTGTAGCCATAATTTGTAGCACAGATTGTTGGATGAAATACAAACTAACCTTGCTTACTTATTTCAAAGCGAGGGCACATATTTCAGCCTTGTGGGAAAAAACGGACAAAGAGTTGAAATTCCACAAGGCAGTGACAAAAAGCTTACAGCACCTGGTATTGCCAGGCTGTCTCCCATCCAAGTACTAACCAGGCCCGACCCTGCTTAGCTTCCGAGATCGGACGAGATCAGGCGTACTCAGGCCGGTGTTGCCGTAAGTGAGAAACTATCTCTTGGTGCACTATGTAAAGTCAAAGTGAGCCTGATTAACAGCTGTTGCATTTCCACCATTTAGATAAGCATCTTTGTGTCACTCAAAAAGTGGAAGAAATTGCATATACTGTAGCCATAATTTGTAGCACAGATTGTTGGATGAAATACAAACTAACCTTGCTTACTTATTTCAAAGCGAGGGCACATATTTCAGCCTTGTGGGAAAAAACGGACAAAGAGTTGAAATTCCACAAGGCAGTGACAAAAAGCTTACAGCACCTGGTATTCCCAGGCGGTCTCCCATCCAAGTACTAACCAGGCCCGACCCTGCTTAGCTTCCGAGATCGGACGAGATCAGGAGTACTCAGGCCGGTGTGGCCGTAAGCGAAAGGCACCCTCAAAAAGTGGATGAAATTGCATATACTGTAGCCATAATTTGTAGCACAGATTGTTGGATGAAATACAAACTAACCTTGCTTACTTATTTCAAAGCGAGGGCACATATTTCAGCCTTGTGGGAAAAAACGGACAAAGAGTTGAAATTCCACAAGGCAGTGACAAAAAGCTTACAGCACCTGGTATTGCCAGGCTGTCTCCCATCCAAGTACTAACCAGGCCCGACCCTGCTTAGCTTCCGAGATCGGACGAGATCAGGTGTACTCAGGCCGGTGTTGCCGTAAGTGAGAAACTATCTCTTGGTGCACTATGTAAAGTCAAAGTGAGCCTGATTAACAGCTGTTGCATTTCCACCATTTAGATAAGCATCTTTGTGTCACTCAAAAAGTGGAAGAAATTGCATATACTGTAGCCATAATTTGTAGCACAGATTGTTGGATGAAATACAAACTAACCTTGCTTACTTATTTCAAAGCGAGGGCACATATTTCAGCCTTGTGGGAAAAAACGGACAAAGAGTTGAAATTCCACAAGGCAGTGACAAAAAGCTTACAGCACCTGGTATTCCCAGGCGGTCTCCCATCCAAGTACTAACCAGGCCCGACCCTGCTTAGCTTCCGAGATCGGACGAGATCAGGAGTACCCAGGCCGGTGTGGCCGTAAGCGAAAGGCACCCTCAAAAAGTGGATGAAATTGCATATACTGTAGCCATAATTTGTAGCACAGATTGTTGGATGAAATACAAACTAACCTTGCTTACTTATTTCAAAGCGAGGGCACATATTTCAGCCTTGTGGGAAAAAACGGACAAAGAGTTGAAATTCCACAAGGCAGTGACAAAAAGCTTACAGCACCTGGTATTCCCAGGCGGTCTCCCATCCAAGTACTAACCAGGCCCGACCCTGCTTAGCTTCCGAGATCGGACGAGATCAGGAGTACTCAGGCCGGTGTGGCCGTAAGCGAAAGGCACCCTCAAAAAGTGGATGAAATTGCATATACTGTAGCCATAATTTGTAGCACAGATTGTTGGATGAAATACAAACTAACCTTGCTTACTTATTTCAAAGCGAGGGCACATATTTCAGCCTTGTGGGAAAAAACGGACAAAGAGTTGAAATTCCACAAGGCAGTGACAAAAAGCTTACAGCACCTGGTATTGCCAGGCTGTCTCCCATCCAAGTACTAACCAGGCCCGACCCTGCTTAGCTTCCGAGATCGGACGAGATCAGGCGTACTCAGGCCGGTGTTGCCGTAAGTGAGAAACTATCTCTTGGTGCACTATGTAAAGTCAAAGTGAGCCTGATTAACAGCTGTTGCATTTCCACCATTTAGATAAGCATCTTTGTGTCACTCAAAAAGTGGAAGAAATTGCATATACTGTAGCCATAATTTGTAGCACAGATTGTTGGATGAAATACAAACTAACCTTGCTTACTTATTTCAAAGCGAGGGCACATATTTCAGCCTTGTGGGAAAAAACGGACAAAGAGTTGAAATTCCACAAGGCAGTGACAAAAAGCTTACAGCACCTGGTATTCCCAGGCGGTCTCCCATCCAAGTACTAACCAGGCCCGACCCTGCTTAGCTTCCAAGATCGGACGAGATCAGGAGTACTCAGGCCGGTGTGGCCGTAAGCGAAAGGCACCCTCAAAAAGTGGATGAAATTGCATATACTGTAGCCATAATTTGTAGCACAGATTGTTGGATGAAATACAAACTAACCTTGCTTACTTATTTCAAAGCGAGGGCACATATTTCAGCCTTGTGGGAAAAAACGGACAAAGAGTTGAAATTCCACAAGGCAGTGACAAAAAGCTTACAGCACCTGGTATTCCCAGGCGGTCTCCCATCCAAGTACTAACCAGGCCCGACCCTGCTTAGCTTCCGAGATCGGACGAGATCAGGAGTACTCAGGCCGGTGTGGCCGTAAGCAAAAGGCACCCTCAAAAAGTGGATGAAATTGCATATACTGTAGCCATAATTTGTAGCACAGATTGTTGGATGAAATACAAACTAACCTTGCTTACTTATTTCAAAGCGAGGGCACATATTTCAGCCTTGTGGGAAAAAACGGACAAAGAGTTGAAATTCCACAAGGCAGTGACAAAAAGCTTACAGCACCTGGTATTGCCAGGCTGTCTCCCATCCAAGTACTAACCAGGCCCGACCCTGCTTAGCTTCCGAGATCGGACGAGATCAGGAGTACTCAGGCCGGTGTTGCCGTAAGTGAGAAACTATCTCTTGGTGCACTATGTAAAGTCAAAGTGAGCCTGATTAACAGCTGTTGCATTTCCACCATTTAGATAAGCATCTTTGTGTCACTCAAAAAGTGGAAGAAATTGCATATACTGTAGCCATAATTTGTAGCACAGATTGTTGGATGAAATACAAACTAACCTTGCTTACTTATTTCAAAGCGAGGGCACATATTTCAGCCTTGTGGGAAAAAACGGACAAAGAGTTGAAATTCCACAAGGCAGTGACAAAAAGCTTACAGCACCTGGTATTGCCAGGCTGTCTCCCATCCAAGTACTAACCAGGCCCGACCCTGCTTAGCTTCCGAGATCGGACGAGATCAGGCGTACTCAGGCCGGTGTTGCCGTAAGTGAGAAACTATCTCTTGGTGCACTATGTAAAGTCAAAGTGAGCCTGATTAACAGCTGTTGCATTTCCACCATTTAGATAAGCATCTTTGTGTCACTCAAAAAGTGGAAGAAATTGCATATACTGTAGCCATAATTTGTAGCACAGATTGTTGGATGAAATACAAACTAACCTTGCTTACTTATTTCAAAGCGAGGGCACATATTTCAGCCTTGTGGGAAAAAACGGACAAAGAGTTGAAATTCCACAAGGCAGTGACAAAAAGCTTACAGCACCTGGTATTCCCAGGCGGTCTCCCATCCAAGTACTAACCAGGCCCGACCCTGCTTAGCTTCCGAGATCGGACGAGATCAGGAGTACCCAGGCCGGTGTGGCCGTAAGCGAAAGGCACCCTCAAAAAGTGGATGAAATTGCATATACTGTAGCCATAATTTGTAGCACAGATTGTTGGATGAAATACAAACTAACCTTGCTTACTTATTTCAAAGCGAGGGCACATATTTCAGCCTTGTGGGAAAAAACGGACAAAGAGTTGAAATTCCACAAGGCAGTGACAAAAAGCTTACAGCACCTGGTATTCCCAGGCGGTCTCCCATCCAAGTACTAACCAGGCCCGACCCTGCTTAGCTTCCGAGATCGGACGAGATCAGGAGTACTCAGGCCGGTGTGGCCGTAAGCGAAAGGCACCCTCAAAAAGTGGATGAAATTGCATATACTGTAGCCATAATTTGTAGCACAGATTGTTGGATGAAATACAAACTAACCTTGCTTACTTATTTCAAAGCGAGGGCACATATTTCAGCCTTGTGGGAAAAAACGGACAAAGAGTTGAAATTCCACAAGGCAGTGACAAAAAGCTTACAGCACCTGGTATTGCAAGGCTGTCACCCATCCAAGTACTAACCAGGCCCGACCCTGCTTAGCTTCCGAGATCGGACGAGATCAGGCGTACTCAGGCCGGTGTTGCCGTAAGTGAGAAACTATCTCTTGGTGCACTATGTAAAGTCAAAGTGAGCCTGATTAACAGCTGTTGCATTTCCACCATTTAGATAAGCATCTTTGTGTCACTCAAAAAGTGGAAGAAATTGCATATACTGTAGCCATAATTTGTAGCACAGATTGTTGGATGAAATACAAACTAACCTTGCTTACTTATTTCAAAGCGAGGGCACATATTTCAGCCTTGTGGGAAAAAACGGACAAAGAGTTGAAATTCCACAAGGCAGTGACAAAAAGCTTACAGCACCTGGTATTCCCAGGCGGTCTCCCATCCAAGTACTAACCAGGCCCGACCCTGCTTAGCTTCCGAGATCGGACGAGATCAGGAGTACCCAGGCCGGTGTGGCCGTAAGCGAAAGGCACCCTCAAAAAGTGGATGAAATTGCATATACTGTAGCCATAATTTGTAGCACAGATTGTTGGATGAAATACAAACTAACCTTGCTTACTTATTTCAAAGCGAGGGCACATATTTCAGCCTTGTGGGAAAAAACGGACAAAGAGTTGAAATTCCACAAGGCAG
Organism: Oncorhynchus mykiss; assembly: GCF_013265735.2. NCBI lineage: Eukaryota > Metazoa > Chordata > Actinopteri > Salmoniformes > Salmonidae > Oncorhynchus > Oncorhynchus mykiss. The sequence continues at coordinate 9,103 of NW_023493822.1, forward strand.
TGACAAAAAGCTTACAGCACCTGGTATTCCCAGGCGGTCTCCCATCCAAGTACTAACCAGGCCCGACCCTGCTTAGCTTCCGAGATCGGACGAGATCAGGAGTACTCAGGCCGGTGTGGCCGTAAGCGAAAGGCACCCTCAAAAAGTGGATGAAATTGCATATACTGTAGCCATAATTTGTAGCACAGATTGTTGGATGAAATACAAACTAACCTTGCTTACTTATTTCAAAGCGAGGGCACATATTTCAGCCTTGTGGGAAAAAACGGACAAAGAGTTGAAATTCCACAAGGCAGTGACAAAAAGCTTACAGCACCTGGTATTGCCAGGCTGTCTCCCATCCAAGTACTAACCAGGCCCGACCCTGCTTAGCTTCCGAGATCGGACGAGATCAGGCGTACTCAGGCCGGTGTTGCCGTAAGTGAGAAACTATCTCTTGGTGCACTATGTAAAGTCAAAGTGAGCCTGATTAACAGCTGTTGCATTTCCACCATTTAGATAAGCATCTTTGTGTCACTCAAAAAGTGGAAGAAATTGCATATACTGTAGCCATAATTTGTAGCACAGATTGTTGGATGAAATACAAACTAACCTTGCTTACTTATTTCAAAGCGAGGGCACATATTTCAGCCTTGTGGGAAAAAACGGACAAAGAGTTGAAATTCCACAAGGCAGTGACAAAAAGCTTACAGCACCTGGTATTCCCAGGCGGTCTCCCATCCAAGTACTAACCAGGCCCGACCCTGCTTAGCTTCCGAGATCGGACGAGATCAGGCGTACTCAGGCCGGTGTTGCCGTAAGTGAGAAACTATCTCTTGGTGCACTATGTAAAGTCAAAGTGAGCCTGATTAACAGCTGTTGCATTTCCACCATTTAGATAAGCATCTTTGTGTCACTCAAAAAGTGGAAGAAATTGCATATACTGTAGCCATAATTTGTAGCACAGATTGTTGGATGAAATACAAACTAACCTTGCTTACTTATTTCAAAGCGAGGGCACATATTTCAGCCTTGTGGGAAAAAACGGACAAAGAGTTGAAATTCCACAAGGCAGTGACAAAAAGCTTACAGCACCTGGTATTCCCAGGCGGTCTCCCATCCAAGTACTAACCAGGCCCGACCCTGCTTAGCTTCCGAGATCGGACGAGATCAGGAGTACTCAGGCCGGTGTGGCCGTAAGCGAAAGGCACCCTCAAAAAGTGGATGAAATTGCATATACTGTAGCCATAATTTGTAGCACAGATTGTTGGATGAAATACAAACTAACCTTGCTTACTTATTTCAAAGCGAGGGCACATATTTCAGCCTTGTGGGAAAAAACGGACAAAGAGTTGAAATTCCACAAGGCAGTGACAAAAAGCTTACAGCACCTGGTATTGCCAGGCTGTCTCCCATCCAAGTACTAACCAGGCCCGACCCTGCTTAGCTTCCGAGATCGGACGAGATCAGGCGTACTCAGGCCGGTGTTGCCGTAAGTGAGAAACTATCTCTTGGTGCACTATGTAAAGTCAAAGTGAGCCTGATTAACAGCTGTTGCATTTCCACCATTTAGATAAGCATCTTTGTGTCACTCAAAAAGTGGAAGAAATTGCATATACTGTAGCCATAATTTGTAGCACAGATTGTTGGATGAAATACAAACTAACCTTGCTTACTTATTTCAAAGCGAGGGCACATATTTCAGCCTTGTGGGAAAAAACGGACAAAGAGTTGAAATTCCACAAGGCAGTGACAAAAAGCTTACAGCACCTGGTATTCCCAGGCGGTCTCCCATCCAAGTACTAACCAGGCCCGACCCTGCTTAGCTTCCGAGATCGGACGAGATCAGGAGTACTCAGGCCGGTGTGGCCGTAAGCGAAAGGCACCCTCAAAAAGTGGATGAAATTGCATATACTGTAGCCATAATTTGTAGCACAGATTGTTGGATGAAATACAAACTAACCTTGCTTACTTATTTCAAAGCGAGGGCACATATTTCAGCCTTGTGGGAAAAAACGGACAAAGAGTTGAAATTCCACAAGGCAGTGACAAAAAGCTTACAGCACCTGGTATCGCCAGGCTGTCTCCCATCCAAGTACTAACCAGGCCCGACCCTGCTTAGCTTCCGAGATCGGACGAGATCAGGCGTACTCAGGCCGGTGTTGCCGTAAGTGAGAAACTATCTCTTGGTGCACTATGTAAAGTCAAAGTGAGCCTGATTAACAGCTGTTGCATTTCCACCATTTAGATAAGCATCTTTGTGTCACTCAAAAAGTGGAAGAAATTGCATATACTGTAGCCATAATTTGTAGCACAGATTGTTGGATGAAATACAAACTAACCTTGCTTACTTATTTCAAAGCGAGGGCACATATTTCAGCCTTGTGGGAAAAAACGGACAAAGAGTTGAAATTCCACAAGGCAGTGACAAAAAGCTTACAGCACCTGGTATTCCCAGGCGGTCTCCCATCCAAGTACTAACCAGGCCCGACCCTGCTTAGCTTCCGAGATCGGACGAGATCAGGCGTACTCAGGCCGGTGTTGCCGTAAGTGAGAAACTATCTCTTGGTGCACTATGTAAAGTCAAAGTGAGCCTGATTAACAGCTGTTGCATTTCCACCATTTAGATAAGCATCTTTGTGTCACTCAAAAAGTGGAAGAAATTGCATATACTGTAGCCATAATTTGTAGCACAGATTGTTGGATGAAATACAAACTAACCTTGCTTACTTATTTCAAAGCGAGGGCACATATTTCAGCCTTGTGGGAAAAAACGGACAAAGAGTTGAAATTCCACAAGGCAGTGACAAAAAGCTTACAGCACCTGGTATTCCCAGGCGGTCTCCCATCCAAGTACTAACCAGGCCCGACCCTGCTTAGCTTCCGAGATCGGACGAGATCAGGAGTACCCAGGCCGGTGTGGCCGTAAGCGAAAGGCACCCTCAAAAAGTGGATGAAATTGCATATACTGTAGCCATAATTTGTAGCACAGATTGTTGGATGAAATACAAACTAACCTTGCTTACTTATTTCAAAGCGAGGGCACATATTTCAGCCTTGTGGGAAAAAACGGACAAAGAGTTGAAATTCCACAAGGCAGTGACAAAAAGCTTACCGCACCTGGTATTCCCAGGCGGTCTCCCATCCAAGTACTAACCAGGCCCGACCCTGCTTAGCTTCCGAGATCGGACGAGATCAGGAGTACTCAGGCCGGTGTGGCCGTAAGCGAAAGGCACCCTCAAAAAGTGGATGAAATTGCATATACTGTAGCCATAATTTGTAGCACAGATTGTTGGATGAAATACAAACTAACCTTGCTTACTTATTTCAAAGCGAGGGCACATATTTCAGCCTTGTGGGAAAAAACGGACAAAGAGTTGAAATTCCACAAGGCAGTGACAAAAAGCTTACAGCACCTGGTATTGCCAGGCTGTCTCCCATCCAAGTACTAACCAGGCCCGACCCTGCTTAGCTTCCGAGATCGGACGAGATCAGGCGTACTCAGGCCGGTGTTGCCGTAAGTGAGAAACTATCTCTTGGTGCACTATGTAAAGTCAAAGTGAGCCTGATTAACAGCTGTTGCATTTCCACCATTTAGATAAGCATCTTTGTGTCACTCAAAAAGTGGAAGAAATTGCATATACTGTAGCCATAATTTGTAGCACAGATTGTTGGATGAAATACAAACTAACCTTGCTTACTTATTTCAAAGCGAGGGCACATATTTCAGCCTTGTGGGAAAAAACGGACAAAGAGTTGAAATTCCACAAGGCAGTGACAAAAAGCTTACAGCACCTGGTATTCCCAGGCGGTCTCCCATCCAAGTACTAACCAGGCCCGACCCTGCTTAGCTTCCGAGATCGGACGAGATCAGGCGTACTCAGGCCGGTGTTGCCGTAAGTGAGAAACTATCTCTTGGTGCACTATGTAAAGTCAAAGTGAGCCTGATTAACAGCTGTTGCATTTCCACCATTTAGATAAGCATCTTTGTGTCACTCAAAAAGTGGAAGAAATTGCATATACTGTAGCCATAATTTGTAGCACAGATTGTTGGATGAAATACAAACTAACCTTGCTTACTTATTTCAAAGCGAGGGCACATATTTCAGCCTTGTGGGAAAAAACGGACAAAGAGTTGAAATTCCACAAGGCAGTGACAAAAAGCGTACAGCACCTGGTATTCCCAGGCGGTCTCCCATCCAAGTACTAACCAGGCCCGACCCTGCTTAGCTTCCGAGATCGGACGAGATCAGGAGTACTCAGGCCGGTGTGGCCGTAAGCGAAAGGCACCCTCAAAAAGTGGATGAAATTGCATATACTGTAGCCATAATTTGTAGCACAGATTGTTGGATGAAATACAAACTAACCTTGCTTACTTATTTCAAAGCGAGGGCACATATTTCAGCCTTGTGGGAAAAAACGGACAAAGAGTTGAAATTCCACAAGGCAGTGACAAAAAGCTTACAGCACCTGGTATTGCCAGGCTGTCTCCCATCCAAGTACTAACCAGGCCCGACCCTGCTTAGCTTCCGAGATCGGACGAGATCAGGCGTACTCAGGCCGGTGTTGCCGTAAGTGAGAAACTATCTCTTGGTGCACTATGTAAAGTCAAAGTGAGCCTGATTAACAGCTGTTGCATTTCCACCATTTAGATAAGCATCTTTGTGTCACTCAAAAAGTGGAAGAAATTGCATATACTGTAGCCATAATTTGTAGCACAGATTGTTGGATGAAATACAAACTAACCTTGCTTACTTATTTCAAAGCGAGGGCACATATTTCAGCCTTGTGGGAAAAAACGGACAAAGAGTTGAAATTCCACAAGGCAGTGACAAAAAGCTTACAGCACCTGGTATTCCCAGGCGGTCTCCCATCCAAGTACTAACCAGGCCCGACCCTGCTTAGCTTCCGAGATCGGACGAGATCAGGCGTACTCAGGCCGGTGTTGCCGTAAGTGAGAAACTATCTCTTGGTGCACTATGTAAAGTCAAAGTGAGCCTGATTAACAGCTGTTGCATTTCCACCATTTAGATAAGCATCTTTGTGTCACTCAAAAAGTGGAAGAAATTGCATATACTGTAGCCATAATTTGTAGCACAGATTGTTGGATGAAATACAAACTAACCTTGCTTACTTATTTCAAAGCGAGGGCACATATTTCAGCCTTGTGGGAAAAAACGGACAAAGAGTTGAAATTCCACAAGGCAGTGACAAAAAGCTTACAGCACCTGGTATTCCCAGGCGGTCTCCCATCCAAGTACTAACCAGGCCCGACCCTGCTTAGCTTCCGAGATCGGACGAGATCAGGCGTACTCAGGCCGGTGTGGCCGTAAGCGAGAAACTATCTCTTGGTGCACTATGTAAAGTCAAAGTGAGCCTGATTAACAGCTGTTGCATTTCCACCATTTAGATAAGCATCTTTGTGTCACTCAAAAAGTGGAAGAAATTGCATATACTGTAGCCATAATTTGTAGCACAGATTGTTGGATGAAATACAAACTAACCTTGCTTACTTATTTCAAAGCGAGGGCACATATTTCAGCCTTGTGGGAAAAAACGGACAAAGAGTTGAAATTCCACAAGGCAGTGACAAAAAGCTTACAGCACCTGGTATTCCCAGGCGGTCTCCCATCCAAGTACTAACCAGGCCCGACCCTGCTTAGCTTCCGAGATCGGACGAGATCAGGAGTACCCAGGCCGGTGTGGCTGTAAGCGAAAGACACCCTCAAAAAGTGGATGAAATTGCATATACTGTAGCCATAATTTGTAGCACAGATTGTTGGATGAAATACAAACTAACCTTGCTTACTTATTTCAAAGCGAGGGCACATATTTCAGCCTTGTGGGAAAAAACGGACAAAGAGTTGAAATTCCACAAGGCAGTGACAAAAAGCTTACAGCACCTGGTATTCCCATGCGGTCTCCCATCCAAGTACTAACCAGGCCCGACCCTGCTTAGCTTCCGAGATCGGACGAGATCAGGAGTACTCAGGCCGGTGTGGCCGTAAGCGAAAGGCACCCTCAAAAAGTGGATGAAATTGCATATACTGTAGCCATAATTTGTAGCACAGATTGTTGGATGAAATACAAACTAACCTTGCTTACTTATTTCAAAGCGAGGGCACATATTTCAGCCTTGTGGGAAAAAACGGACAAAGAGTTGAAATTCCACAAGGCAGTGACAAAAAGCTTACAGCACCTGGTATTCCCAGGCGGTCTCCCATCCAAGTACTAACCAGGCCCGACCCTGCTTAGCTTCCGAGATCGGACGAGATCAGGAGTACTCAGGCCGGTGTGGCCGTAAGCGAAAGGCACCCTCAAAAAGTGGATGAAATTGCATATACTGTAGCCATAATTTGTAGCACAGATTGTTGGATGAAATACAAACTAACCTTGCTTACTTATTTCAAAGCGAGGGCACATATTTCAGCCTTGTGGGAAAAAACGGACAAAGAGTTGAAATTCCACAAGGCAGTGACAAAAAGCTTACAGCACCTGGTATTGCCAGGCTGTCTCCCATCCAAGTACTAACCAGGCCCGACCCTGCTTAGCTTCCGAGATCGGACGAGATCAGGCGTACTCAGGCCGGTGTTGCCGTAAGTGAGAAACTATCTCTTGGTGCACTATGTAAAGTCAAAGTGAGCCTGATTAACAGCTGTTGCATTTCCACCATTTAGATAAGCATCTTTGTGTCACTCAAAAAGTGGAAGAAATTGCATATACTGTAGCCATAATTTGTAGCACAGATTGTTGGATGAAATACAAACTAACCTTGCTTACTTATTTCAAAGCGAGGGCACATATTTCAGCCTTGTGGGAAAAAACGGACAAAGAGTTGAAATTCCACAAGGCAGTGACAAAAAGCTTACAGCACCTGGTATTCCCATGCGGTCTCCCATCCAAGTACTAACCAGGCCCGACCCTGCTTAGCTTCCGAGATCGGACGAGATCAGGAGTACTCAGGCCGGTGTGGCCGTAAGCGAAAGGCACCCTCAAAAAGTGGATGAAATTGCATATACTGTAGCCATAATTTGTAGCACAGATTGTTGGATGAAATACAAACTAACCTTGCTTACTTATTTCAAAGCGAGGGCACATATTTCAGCCTTGTGGGAAAAAACGGACAAAGAGTTGAAATTCCACAAGGCAGTGACAAAAAGCTTACAGCACCTGGTATTCCCAGGCGGTCTCCCATCCAAGTACTAACCAGGCCCGACCCTGCTTAGCTTCCGAGATCGGACGAGATCAGGAGTACTCAGGCCGGTGTGGCCGTAAGCGAAAGGCACCCTCAAAAAGTGGATGAAATTGCATATACTGTAGCCATAATTTGTAGCACAGATTGTTGGATGAAATACAAACTAACCTTGCTTACTTATTTCAAAGCGAGGGCACATATTTCAGCCTTGTGGGAAAAAACGGACAAAGAGTTGAAATTCCACAAGGCAGTGACAAAAAGCTTACAGCACCTGGTATTGCCAGGCTGTCTCCCATCCAAGTACTAACCAGGCCCGACCCTGCTTAGCTTCCGAGATCGGACGAGATCAGGCGTACTCAGGCCGGTGTTGCCGTAAGTGAGAAACTATCTCTTGGTGCACTATGTAAAGTCAAAGTGAGCCTGATTAACAGCTGTTGCATTTCCACCATTTAGATAAGCATCTTTGTGTCACTCAAAAAGTGGAAGAAATTGCATATACTGTAGCCATAATTTGTAGCACAGATTGTTGGATGAAATACAAACTAACCTTGCTTACTTATTTCAAAGCGAGGGCACATATTTCAGCCTTGTGGGAAAAAACGGACAAAGAGTTGAAATTCCACAAGGCAGTGACAAAAAGCTTACAGCACCTGGTATTCCCATGCGGTCTCCCATCCAAGTACTAACCAGGCCCGACCCTGCTTAGCTTCCGAGATCGGACGAGATCAGGAGTACTCAGGCCGGTGTGGCCGTAAGCGAAAGGCACCCTCAAAAAGTGGATGAAATTGCATATACTGTAGCCATAATTTGTAGCACAGATTGTTGGATGAAATACAAACTAACCTTGCTTACTTATTTCAAAGCGAGGGCACATATTTCAGCCTTGTGGGAAAAAACGGACAAAGAGTTGAAATTCCACAAGGCAGTGACAAAAAGCTTACAGCACCTGGTATTCCCAGGCGGTCTCCCATCCAAGTACTAACCAGGCCCGACCCTGCTTAGCTTCCGAGATCGGACGAGATCAGGAGTACTCAGGCCGGTGTGGCCGTAAGCGAAAGGCACCCTCAAAAAGTGGATGAAATTGCATATACTGTAGCCATAATTTGTAGCACAGATTGTTGGATGAAATACAAACTAACCTTGCTTACTTATTTCAAAGCGAGGGCACATATTTCAGCCTTGTGGGAAAAAACGGACAAAGAGTTGAAATTCCACAAGGCAGTGACAAAAAGCTTACAGCACCTGGTATTGCCAGGCTGTCTCCCATCCAAGTACTAACCAGGCCCGACCCTGCTTAGCTTCCGAGATCGGACGAGATCAGGCGTACTCAGGCCGGTGTTGCCGTAAGTGAGAAACTATCTCTTGGTGCACTATGTAAAGTCAAAGTGAGCCTGATTAACAGCTGTTGCATTTCCACCATTTAGATAAGCATCTTTGTGTCACTCAAAAAGTGGAAGAAATTGCATATACTGTAGCCATAATTTGTAGCACAGATTGTTGGATGAAATACAAACTAACCTTGCTTACTTATTTCAAAGCGAGGGCACATATTTCAGCCTTGTGGGAAAAAACGGACAAAGAGTTGAAATTCCACAAGGCAGTGACAAAAAGCTTACAGCACCTGGTATTCCCAGGCGGTCTCCCATCCAAGTACTAACCAGGCCCGACCCTGCTTAGCTTCCGAGATCGGACAAGATCAGGAGTACCCAGGCCGGTGTGGCCGTAAGCGAAAGGCACCCTCAAAAAGTGGATGAAATTGCATATACTGTAGCCATAATTTGTAGCACAGATTGTTGGATGAAATACAAACTAACCTTGCTTACTTATTTCAAAGCGAGGGCACATATTTCAGCCTTGTGGGAAAAAACGGACAAAGAGTTGAAATTCCACAAGGCAGTGACAAAAAGCTTACAGCACCTGGTATTCCCAGGCGGTCTCCCATCCAAGTACTAACCAGGCCCGACCCTGCTTAGCTTCCGAGATCGGACGAGATCAGGAGTACCCAGGCCGGTGTGGCTGTAAGCGAAAGACACCCTCAAAAAGTGGATGAAATTGCATATACTGTAGCCATAATTTGTAGCACAGATTGTTGGATGAAATACAAACTAACCTTGCTTACTTATTTCAAAGCGAGGGCACATATTTCAGCCTTGTGGGAAAAAACGGACAAAGAGTTGAAATTCCACAAGGCAGTGACAAAAAGCTTACAGCACCTGGTATTGCCAGGCTGTCTCCCATCCAAGTACTAACCAGGCCCGACCCTGCTTAGCTTCCGAGATCGGACGAGATCAGGCGTACTCAGGCCGGTGTTGCCGTAAGTGAGAAACTATCTCTTGGTGCACTATGTAAAGTCAAAGTGAGCCTGATTAACAGCTGTTGCATTTCCACCATTTAGATAAGCATCTTTGTGTCACTCAAAAAGTGGAAGAAATTGCATATACTGTAGCCATAATTTGTAGCACAGATTGTTGGATGAAATACAAACTAACCTTGCTTACTTATTTCAAAGCGAGGGCACATATTTCAGCCTTGTGGGAAAAAACGGACAAAGAGTTGAAATTCCACAAGGCAGTGACAAAAAGCTTACAGCACCTGGTATTCCCAGGCGGTCTCCCATCCAAGTACTAACCAGGCCCGACCCTGCTTAGCTTCCGAGATCGGACGAGATCAGGCGTACTCAGGCCGGTGTGGCCGTAAGCTAGAAACTATCTCTTGGTGCACTATGTAAAGTCAAAGTGAGCCTGATTAACAGCTGTTGCATTTCCACCATTTAGATAAGCATCTTTGTGTCACTCAAAAAGTGGAAGAAATTGCATATACTGTAGCCATAATTTGTAGCACAGATTGTTGGATGAAATACAAACTAACCTTGCTTACTTATTTCAAAGCGAGGGCACATATTTCAGCCTTGTGGGAAAAAACGGACAAAGAGTTGAAATTCCACAAGGCAGTGACAAAAAGCTTACAGCACCTGGTATTCCCAGGCGGTCTCCCATCCAAGTACTAACCAGGCCCGACCCTGCTTAGCTTCCGAGATCGGACGAGATCAGGAGTACCCAGGCCGGTGTGGCCGTAAGCGAAAGGCACCCTCAAAAAGTGGATGAAATTGCATATACTGTAGCCATAATTTGTAGCACAGATTGTTGGATGAAATACAAACTAACCTTGCTTACTTATTTCAAAGCGAGGGCACATATTTCAGCCTTGTGGGAAAAAACGGACAAAGAGTTGAAATTCCACAAGGCAGTGACAAAAAGCTTACAGCACCTGGTATTCCCAGGCGGTCTCCCATCCAAGTACTAACCAGGCCCGACCCTGCTTAGCTTCTGAGATCGGACGAGATCAGGCGTACTCAGGCCGGTGTTGCCGTAAGTGAGAAACTATCTCTTGGTGCACTATGTAAAGTCAAAGTGAGCCTGATTAACAGCTGTTGCATTTCCACCATTTAGATAAGCATCTTTGTGTCACTCAAAAAGTGGAAGAAATTGCATATACTGTAGCCATAATTTGTAGCACAGATTGTTGGATGAAATACAAACTAACCTTGCTTACTTATTTCAAAGCGAGGGCACATATTTCAGCCTTGTGGGAAAAAACGGACAAAGAGTTGAAATTCCACAAGGCAGTGACAAAAAGCTTACAGCACCTGGTATTCCCATGCGGTCTCCCATCCAAGTACTAACCAGGCCCGACCCTGCTTAGCTTCCGAGATCGGACGAGATCAGGAGTACTCAGGCCGGTGTGGCCGTAAGCGAAAGGCACCCTCAAAAAGTGGATGAAATTGCATATACTGTAGCCATAATTTGTAGCACAGATTGTTGGATGAAATACAAACTAACCTTGCTTACTTATTTCAAAGCGAGGGCACATATTTCAGCCTTGTGGGAAAAAACGGACAAAGAGTTGAAATTCCACAAGGCAGTGACAAAAAGCTTACAGCACCTGGTATTGCCAGGCTGTCTCCCATCCAAGTACTAACCAGGCCCGACCCTGCTTAGCTTCCGAGATCGGACGAGATCAGGCGTACTCAGGCCGGTGTTGCCGTAAGTGAGAAACTATCTCTTGGTGCACTATGTAAAGTCAAAGTGAGCCTGATTAACAGCTGTTGCATTTCCACCATTTAGATAAGCATCTTTGTGTCACTCAAAAAGTGGAAGAAATTGCATATACTGTAGCCATAATTTGTAGCACAGATTGTTGGATGAAATACAAACTAACCTTGCTTACTTATTTCAAAGCGAGGGCACATATTTCAGCCTTGTGGGAAAAAACGGACAAAGAGTTGAAATTCCACAAGGCAGTGACAAAAAGCTTACAGCACCTGGTATTCCCAGGCGGTCTCCCATCCAAGTACTAACCAGGCCCGACCCTGCTTAGCTTCCGAGATCGGACGAGATCAGGAGTACCCAGGCCGGTGTGGCCGTAAGCGAAAGGCACCCTCAAAAAGTGGATGAAATTGCATATACTGTAGCCATAATTTGTAGCACAGATTGTTGGATGAAATACAAACTAACCTTGCTTACTTATTTCAAAGCGAGGGCACATATTTCAGCCTTGTGGGAAAAAACGGACAAAGTGTTGAAATTCCACAAGGCAGTGACAAAAAGCTTACAGCACCTGGTATTGCCAGGCTGTCTCCCATCCAAGTACTAACCAGGCCCGACCCTGCTTAGCTTCCGAGATCGGACGAGATCAGGTGTACTCAGGCCGGTGTTGCCGTAAGTGAGAAACTATCTCTTGGTGCACTATGTAAAGTCAAAGTGAGCCTGATTAACAGCTGTTGCATTTCCACCATTTAGATAAGCATCTTTGTGTCACTCAAAAAGTGGAAGAAATTGCATATACTGTAGCCATAATTTGTAGCACAGATTGTTGGATGAAATACAAACTAACCTTGCTTACTTATTTCAAAGCGAGGGCACATATTTCAGCCTTGTGGGAAAAAACGGACAAAGAGTTGAAATTCCACAAGGCAGTGACAAAAAGCTTACAGCACCTGGTATTCCCAGGCGGTCTCCCATCCAAGTACTAACCAGGCCCGACCCTGCTTAGCTTCCGAGATCGGACGAGATCAGGAGTACTCAGGCCGGTGTGGCCGTAAGCGAAAGGCACCCTCAAAAAGTGGATGAAATTGCATATACTGTAGCCATAATTTGTAGCACAGATTGTTGGATGAAATACAAACTAACCTTGCTTACTTATTTCAAAGCGAGGGCACATATTTCAGCCTTGTGGGAAAAAACGGACAAAGAGTTGAAATTCCACAAGGCAGTGACAAAAAGCTTACAGCACCTGGTATTGCCAGGCTGTCTCCCATCCAAGTACTAACCAGGCCCGACCCTGCTTAGCTTCCGAGATCGGACGAGATCAGGTGTACTCAGGCCGGTGTTGCCGTAAGTGAGAAACTATCTCTTGGTGCACTATGTAAAGTCAAAGTGAGCCTGATTAACAGCTGTTGCATTTCCACCATTTAGATAAGCATCTTTGTGTCACTCAAAAAGTGGAAGAAATTGCATATACTGTAGCCATAATTTGTAGCACAGATTGTTGGATGAAATACAAACTAACCTTGCTTACTTATTTCAAAGCGAGGGCACATATTTCAGCCTTGTGGGAAAAAACGGACAAAGAGTTGAAATTCCACAAGGCAGTGACAAAAAGCTTACAGCACCTGGTATTCCCAGGCGGTCTCCCATCCAAGTACTAACCAGGCCCGACCCTGCTTAGCTTCCGAGATCGGACGAGATCAGGAGTACTCAGGCCGGTGTGGCCGTAAGCGAAAGGCACCCTCAAAAAGTGGATGAAATTGCATATACTGTAGCCATAATTTGTAGCACAGATTGTTGGATGAAATACAAACTAACCTTGCTTACTTATTTCAAAGCGAGGGCACATATTTCAGCCTTGTGGGAAAAAACGGACAAAGAGTTGAAATTCCACAAGGCAGTGACAAAAAGCTTACAGCACCTGGTATTGCCAGGCTGTCTCCCATCCAAGTACTAACCAGGCCCGACCCTGCTTAGCTTCCGAGATCGGACGAGATCAGGTGTACTCAGGCCGGTGTTGCCGTAAGTGAGAAACTATCTCTTGGTGCACTATGTAAAGTCAAAGTGAGCCTGATTAACAGCTGTTGCATTTCCACCATTTAGATAAGCATCTTTGTGTCACTCAAAAAGTGGAAGAAATTGCATATACTGTAGCCATAATTTGTAGCACAGATTGTTGGATGAAATACAAACTAACCTTGCTTACTTATTTCAAAGCGAGGGCACATATTTCAGCCTTGTGGGAAAAAACGGACAAAGAGTTGAAATTCCACAAGGCAGTGACAAAAAGCTTACAGCACCTGGTATTCCCAGGCGGTCTCCCATCCAAGTACTAACCAGGCCCGACCCTGCTTAGCTTCCGAGATCGGACGAGATCAGGAGTACTCAGGCCGGTGTGGCCGTAAGCGAAAGGCACCCTCAAAAAGTGGATGAAATTGCATATACTGTAGCCATAATTTGTAGCACAGATTGTTGGATGAAATACAAACTAACCTTGCTTACTTATTTCAAAGCGAGGGCACATATTTCAGCCTTGTGGGAAAAAACGGACAAAGAGTTGAAATTCCACAAGGCAGTGACAAAAAGCTTACAGCACCTGGTATTGCCAGGCTGTCTCCCATCCAAGTACTAACCAGGCCCGACCCTGCTTAGCTTCCGAGATCGGACGAGATCAGGTGTACTCAGGCCGGTGTTGCCGTAAGTGAGAAACTATCTCTTGGTGCACTATGTAAAGTCAAAGTGAGCCTGATTAACAGCTGTTGCATTTCCACCATTTAGATAAGCATCTTTGTGTCACTCAAAAAGTGGAAGAAATTGCATATACTGTAGCCATAATTTGTAGCACAGATTGTTGGATGAAATACAAACTAACCTTGCTTACTTATTTCAAAGCGAGGGCACATATTTCAGCCTTGTGGGAAAAAACGGACAAAGAGTTGAAATTCCACAAGGCAGTGACAAAAAGCTTACAGCACCTGGTATTCCCAGGCGGTCTCCCATCCAAGTACTAACCAGGCCCGACCCTGCTTAGCTTCCGAGATCGGACGAGATCAGGAGTACTCAGGCCGGTGTGGCCGTAAGCGAAAGGCACCCTCAAAAAGTGGATGAAATTGCATATACTGTAGCCATAATTTGTAGCACAGATTGTTGGATGAAATACAAACTAACCTTGCTTACTTATTTCAAAGCGAGGGCACATATTTCAGCCTTGTGGGAAAAAACGGACAAAGAGTTGAAATTCCACAAGGCAGTGACAAAAAGCTTACAGCACCTGGTATTGCCAGGCTGTCTCCCATCCAAGTACTAACCAGGCCCGACCCTGCTTAGCTTCCGAGATCGGACGAGATCAGGCGTACTCAGGCCGGTGTTGCCGTAAGTGAGAAACTATCTCTTGGTGCACTATGTAAAGTCAAAGTGAGCCTGATTAACAGCTGTTGCATTTCCACCATTTAGATAAGCATCTTTGTGTCACTCAAAAAGTGGAAGAAATTGCATATACTGTAGCCATAATTTGTAGCACAGATTGTTGGATGAAATACAAACTAACCTTGCTTACTTATTTCAAAGCGAGGGCACATATTTCAGCCTTGTGGGAAAAAACGGACAAAGAGTTGAAATTCCACAAGGCAGTGACAAAAAGCTTACAGCACCTGGTATTCCCAGGCGGTCTCCCATCCAAGTACTAACCAGGCCCGACCCTGCTTAGCTTCCGAGATCGGACGAGATCAGGAGTACTCAGGCCGGTGTGGCCGTAAGCGAAAGGCACCCTCAAAAAGTGGATGAAATTGCATATACTGTAGCCATAATTTGTAGCACAGATTGTTGGATGAAATACAAACTAACCTTGCTTACTTATTTCAAAGCGAGGGCACATATTTCAGCCTTGTGGGAAAAAACGGACAAAGTGTTGAAATTCCACAAGGCAGTGACAAAAAGCTTACAGCACCTGGTATTGCCAGGCTGTCTCCCATCCAAGTACTAACCAGGCCCGACCCTGCTTAGCTTCCGAGATCGGACGAGATCAGGCGTACTCAGGCCGGTGTTGCCGTAAGTAAGAAACTATCTCTTGGTGCACTATGTAAAGTCAAAGTGAGCCTGATTAACAGCTGTTGCATTTCCACCATTTAGATAAGCATCTTTGTGTCACTCAAAAAGTGGAAGAAATTGCATATACTGTAGCCATAATTTGTAGCACAGATTGTTGGATGAAATACAAACTAACCTTGCTTACTTATTTCAAAGCGAGGGCACATATTTCAGCCTTGTGGGAAAAAACGGACAAAGAGTTGAAATTCCACAAGGCAGTGACAAAAAGCTTACAGCACCTGGTATTCGCATGCGGTCTCCCATCCAAGTACTAACCAGGCCCGACCCTGCTTAGCTTCCGAGATCGGACGAGATCAGGAGTACTCAGGCCGGTGTGGCCGTAAGCGAAAGGCACCCTCAAAAAGTGGATGAAATTGCATATACTGTAGCCATAATTTGTAGCACAGATTGTTGGATGAAATACAAACTAACCTTGCTTACTTATTTCAAAGCGAGGGCACATATTTCAGCCTTGTGGGAAAAAACGGACAAAGAGTTGAAATTCCACAAGGCAGTGACAAAAAGCTTACAGCACCTGGTATTGCCAGGCTGTCTCCCATCCAAGTACTAACCAGGCCCGACCCTGCTTAGCTTCCGAGATCGGACGAGATCAGGCGTACTCAGGCCGGTGTTGCCGTAAGTGAGAAACTATCTCTTGGTGCACTATGTAAAGTCAAAGTGAGCCTGATTAACAGCTGTTGCATTTCCACCATTTAGATAAGCATCTTTGTGTCACTCAAAAAGTGGAAGAAATTGCATATACTGTAGCCATAATTTGTAGCACAGATTGTTGGATGAAATACAAACTAACCTTGCTTACTTATTTCAAAGCGAGGGCACATATTTCAGCCTTGTGGGAAAAAACGGACAAAGAGTTGAAATTCCACAAGGCAGTGACAAAAAGCTTACAGCACCTGGTATTCCCAGGCGGTCTCCCATCCAAGTACTAACCAGGCCCGACCCTGCTTAGCTTCCGAGATCGGACGAGATCAGGCGTACTCAGGCCGGTGTGGCCGTAAGCGAGAAACTATCTCTTGGTGCACTATGTAAAGTCAAAGTGAGCCTGATTAACAGCTGTTGCATTTCCACCATTTAGATAAGCATCTTTGTGTCACTCAAAAAGTGGAAGAAATTGCATATACTGTAGCCATAATTTGTAGCACAGATTGTTGGATGAAATACAAACTAACCTTGCTTACTTATTTCAAAGCGAGGGCACATATTTCAGCCTTGTGGGAAAAAACGGACAAAGAGTTGAAATTCCACAAGGCAGTGACAAAAAGCTTACAGCACCTGGTATTCCCAGGCGGTCTCCCATCCAAGTACTAACCAGGCCCGACCCTGCTTAGCTTCCGAGATCGGACGAGATCAGGAGTACCCAGGCCGGTGTGGCCGTAAGCGAAAGGCACCCTCAAAAAGTGGATGAAATTGCATATACTGTAGCCATAATTTGTAGCACAGATTGTTGGATGAAATACAAACTAACCTTGCTTACTTATTTCAAAGCGAGGGCACATATTTCAGCCTTGTGGGAAAAAACGGACAAAGAGTTGAAATTCCACAAGGCAGTGACAAAAAGCTTACAGCACCTGGTATTGCCAGGCTGTCTCCCATCCAAGTACTAACCAGGCCCGACCCTGCTTAGCTTCCGAGATCGGACGAGATCAGGCGTACTCAGGCCGGTGTTGCCGTAAGTGAGAAACTATCTCTTGGTGCACTATGTAAAGTCAAAGTGAGCCTGATTAACAGCTGTTGCATTTCCACCATTTAGATAAGCATCTTTGTGTCACTCAAAAAGTGGAAGAAATTGCATATACTGTAGCCATAATTTGTAGCACAGATTGTTGGATGAAATACAAACTAACCTTGCTTACTTATTTCAAAGCGAGGGCACATATTTCAGCCTTGTGGGAAAAAACAGACAAAGAGTTGAAATTCCACAAGGCAGTGACAAAAAGCTTACAGCACCTGGTATTCCCAGGCGGTCTCCCATCCAAGTACTAACCAGGCCCGACCCTGCTTAGCTTCCGAGATCGGACGAGATCAGGAGTACTCAGGCCGGTGTGGCCGTAAGCGAAAGGCACCCTCAAAAAGTGGATGAAATTGCATATACTGTAGCCATAATTTGTAGCACAGATTGTTGGATGAAATACAAACTAACCTTGCTTACTTATTTCAAAGCGAGGGCACATATTTCAGCCTTGTGGGAAAAAACGGACAAAGAGTTGAAATTCCACAAGGCAGTGACAAAAATCTTACAGCACCTGGTATTGCCAGGCTGTCTCCCATCCAAGTACTAACCAGGCCCGACCCTGCTTAGCTTCCGAGATCGGACGAGATCAGGCGTACTCAGGCCGGTGTTGCCGTAAGTGAGAAACTATCTCTTGGTGCACTATGTAAAGTCAAAGTGAGCCTGATTAACAGCTGTTGCATTTCCACCATTTAGATAAGCATCTTTGTGTCACTCAAAAAGTGGAAGAAATTGCATATACTGTAGCCATAATTTGTAGCACAGATTGTTGGATGAAATACAAACTAACCTTGCTTACTTATTTCAAAGCGAGGGCACATATTTCAGCCTTGTGGGAAAAAACGGACAAAGAGTTGAAATTCCACAAGGCAGTGACAAAAAGATTACAGCACCTGGTATTCCCAGGCGGTCTCCCATCCAAGTACTAACCAGGCCCGACCCTGCTTAGCTTCCGAGATCGGACGAGATCAGGCGTACTCAGGCCGGTGTTGCCGTAAGTGAGAAACTATCTCTTGGTGCACTATGTAAAGTCAAAGTGAGCCTGATTAACAGCTGTTGCATTTCCACCATTTAGATAAGCATCTTTGTGTCACTCAAAAAGTGGAAGAAATTGCATATACTGTAGCCATAATTTGTAGCACAGATTGTTGGATGAAATACAAACTAACCTTGCTTACTTATTTCAAAGCGAGGGCACATATTTCAGCCTTGTGGGAAAAAACGGACAAAGAGTTGAAATTCCACAAGGCAGTGACAAAAAGCTTACAGCACCTGGTATTGCCAGGCTGTCTCCCATCCAAGTACTAACCAGGCCCGACCCTGCTTAGCTTCCGAGATCGGACGAGATCAGGAGTACCCAGGCCGGTGTGGCCGTAAGCGAAAGGCACCCTCAAAAAGTGGATGAAATTGCATATACTGTAGCCATAATTTGTAGCACAGATTGTTGGATGAAATACAAACTAACCTTGCTTACTTATTTCAAAGCGAGGGCACATATTTCAGCCTTGTGGGAAAAAACGGACAAAGAGTTGAAATTCCACAAGGCAGTGACAAAAAGCTTACAGCACCTGGTATTGCCAGGCTGTCTCCCATCCAAGTACTAACCAGGCCCGACCCTGCTTAGCTTCCGAGATCGGACGAGATCAGGCGTACTCAGGCCGGTGTTGCCGTAAGTGAGAAACTATCTCTTGGTGCACTATGTAAAGTCAAAGTGAGCCTGATTAACAGCTGTTGCATTTCCACCATTTAGATAAGCATCTTTGTGTCACTCAAAAAGTGGAAGAAATTGCATATACTGTAGCCATAATTTGTAGCACAGATTGTTGGATGAAATACAAACTAACCTTGCTTACTTATTTCAAAGCGAGGGCACATATTTCAGCCTTGTGGGAAAAAACGGACAAAGAGTTGAAATTCCACAAGGCAGTGACAAAAAGCTTACAGCACCTGGTATTCCCAGGCGGTCTCCCATCCAAGTACTAACCAGGCCCGACCCTGCTTAGCTTCCGAGATCGGACGAGATCAGGAGTACTCAGGCCGGTGTGGCCGTAAGCGAAAGGCACCCTCAAAAAGTGGATGAAATTGCATATACTGTAGCCATAATTTGTAGCACAGATTGTTGGATGAAATACAAACTAACCTTGCTTACTTATTTCAAAGCGAGGGCACATATTTCAGCCTTGTGGGAAAAAACGGACAAAGAGTTGAAATTCCACAAGGCAGTGACAAAAAGCTTACAGCACCTGGTATTGCCAGGCTGTCTCCCATCCAAGTACTAACCAGGCCCGACCCTGCTTAGCTTCCGAGATCGGACGAGATCAGGCGTACTCAGGCCGGTGTTGCCGTAAGTGAGAAACTATCTCTTGGTGCACTATGTAAAGTCAAAGTGAGCCTGATTAACAGCTGTTGCATTTCCACCATTTAGATAAGCATCTTTGTGTCACTCAAAAAGTGGAAGAAATTGCATATACTGTAGCCATAATTTGTAGCACAGATTGTTGGATGAAATACAAACTAACCTTGCTTACTTATTTCAAAGCGAGGGCACATATTTCAGCCTTGTGGGAAAAAACGGACAAAGAGTTGAAATTCCACAAGGCAGTGACAAAAAGCTTACAGCACCTGGTATTGCCAGGCTGTCTCCCATCCAAGTACTAACCAGGCCCGACCCTGCTTAGCTTCCGAGATCGGACGAGATCAGGCGTACTCAGGCCGGTGTTGCCGTAAGTGAGAAACTATCTCTTGGTGCACTATGTAAAGTCAAAGTGAGCCTGATTAACAGCTGTTGCATTTCCACCATTTAGATAAGCATCTTTGTGTCACTCAAAAAGTGGAAGAAATTGCATATACTGTAGCCATAATTTGTAGCACAGATTGTTGGATGAAATACAAACTAACCTTGCTTACTTATTTCAAAGCGAGGGCACATATTTCAGCCTTGTGGGAAAAAACGGACAAAGAGTTGAAATTCCACAAGGCAGTGACAAAAAGCTTACAGCACCTGGTATTGCCAGGCTGTCTCCCATCCAAGTACTAACCAGGCCCGACCCTGCTTAGCTTCCGAGATCGGACGAGATCAGGCGTACTCAGGCCGGTGTTGCCGTAAGTGAGAAACTATCTCTTGGTGCACTATGTAAAGTCAAAGTGAGCCTGATTAACAGCTGTTGCATTTCCACCATTTAGATAAGCATCTTTGTGTCACTCAAAAAGTGGAAGAAATTGCATATACTGTAGCCATAATTTGTAGCACAGATTGTTGGATGAAATACAAACTAACCTTGCTTACTTATTTCAAAGCGAGGGCACATATTTCAGCCTTGTGGGAAAAAACGGACAAAGAGTTGAAATTCCACAAGGCAGTGACAAAAAGATTACAGCACCTGGTATTCCCAGGCGGTCTCCCATCCAAGTACTAACCAGGCCCGACCCTGCTTAGCTTCCGAGATCGGACGAGATCAGGCGTACTCAGGCCGGTGTTGCCGTAAGTGAGAAACTATCTCTTGGTGCACTATGTAAAGTCAAAGTGAGCCTGATTAACAGCTGTTGCATTTCCACCATTTAGATAAGCATCTTTGTGTCACTCAAAAAGTGGAAGAAATTGCATATACTGTAGCCATAATTTGTAGCACAGATTGTTGGATGAAATACAAACTAACCTTGCTTACTTATTTCAAAGCGAGGGCACATATTTCAGCCTTGTGGGAAAAAACGGACAAAGAGTTGAAATTCCACAAGGCAGTGACAAAAAGCTTACAGCACCTGGTATTGCCAGGCTGTCTCCCATCCAAGTACTAACCAGGCCCGACCCTGCTTAGCTTCCGAGATCGGACGAGATCAGGAGTACCCAGGCCGGTGTGGCCGTAAGCGAAAGGCACCCTCAAAAAGTGGATGAAATTGCATATACTGTAGCCATAATTTGTAGCACAGATTGTTGGATGAAATACAAACTAACCTTGCTTACTTATTTCAAAGCGAGGGCACATATTTCAGCCTTGTGGGAAAAAACGGACAAAGAGTTGAAATTCCACAAGGCAGTGACAAAAAGCTTACAGCACCTGGTATTGCCAGGCTGTCTCCCATCCAAGTACTAACCAGGCCCGACCCTGCTTAGCTTCCGAGATCGGACGAGATCAGGCGTACTCAGGCCGGTGTTGCCGTAAGTGAGAAACTATCTCTTGGTGCACTATGTAAAGTCAAAGTGAGCCTGATTAACAGCTGTTGCATTTCCACCATTTAGATAAGCATCTTTGTGTCACTCAAAAAGTGGAAGAAATTGCATATACTGTAGCCATAATTTGTAGCACAGATTGTTGGATGAAATACAAACTAACCTTGCTTACTTATTTCAAAGCGAGGGCACATATTTCAGCCTTGTGGGAAAAAACGGACAAAGAGTTGAAATTCCACAAGGCAGTGACAAAAAGCTTACAGCACCTGGTATTCCCAGGCGGTCTCCCATCCAAGTACTAACCAGGCCCGACCCTGCTTAGCTTCCGAGATCGGACGAGATCAGGAGTACTCAGGCCGGTGTGGCCGTAAGCGAAAGGCACCCTCAAAAAGTGGATGAAATTGCATATACTGTAGCCATAATTTGTAGCACAGATTGTTGGATGAAATACAAACTAACCTTGCTTACTTATTTCAAAGCGAGGGCACATATTTCAGCCTTGTGGGAAAAAACGGACAAAGAGTTGAAATTCCACAAGGCAGTGACAAAAAGCTTACAGCACCTGGTATTGCCAGGCTGTCTCCCATCCAAGTACTAACCAGGCCCGACCCTGCTTAGCTTCCGAGATCGGACGAGATCAGGCGTACTCAGGCCGGTGTTGCCGTAAGTGAGAAACTATCTCTTGGTGCACTATGTAAAGTCAAAGTGAGCCTGATTAACAGCTGTTGCATTTCCACCATTTAGATAAGCATCTTTGTGTCACTCAAAAAGTGGAAGAAATTGCATATACTGTAGCCATAATTTGTAGCACAGATTGTTGGATGAAATACAAACTAACCTTGCTTACTTATTTCAAAGCGAGGGCACATATTTCAGCCTTGTGGGAAAAAACGGACAAAGAGTTGAAATTCCACAAGGCAGTGACAAAAAGCTTACAGCACCTGGTATTGCCAGGCTGTCTCCCATCCAAGTACTAACCAGGCCCGACCCTGCTTAGCTTCCGAGATCGGACGAGATCAGGCGTACTCAGGCCGGTGTTGCCGTAAGTGAGAAACTATCTCTTGGTGCACTATGTAAAGTCAAAGTGAGCCTGATTAACAGCTGTTGCATTTCCACCATTTAGATAAGCATCTTTGTGTCACTCAAAAAGTGGAAGAAATTGCATATACTGTAGCCATAATTTGTAGCACAGATTGTTGGATGAAATACAAACTAACCTTGCTTACTTATTTCAAAGCGAGGGCACATATTTCAGCCTTGTGGGAAAAAACGGACAAAGAGTTGAAATTCCACAAGGCAGTGACAAAAAGCTTACAGCACCTGGTATTGCCAGGCTGTCTCCCATCCAAGTACTAACCAGGCCCGACCCTGCTTAGCTTCCGAGATCGGACGAGATCAGGCGTACTCAGGCCGGTGTTGCCGTAAGTGAGAAACTATCTCTTGGTGCACTATGTAAAGTCAAAGTGAGCCTGATTAACAGCTGTTGCATTTCCACCATTTAGATAAGCATCTTTGTGTCACTCAAAAAGTGGAAGAAATTGCATATACTGTAGCCATAATTTGTAGCACAGATTGTTGGATGAAATACAAACTAACCTTGCTTACTTATTTCAAAGCGAGGGCACATATTTCAGCCTTGTGGGAAAAAACGGACAAAGAGTTGAAATTCCACAAGGCAGTGACAAAAAGATTACAGCACCTGGTATTCCCAGGCGGTCTCCCATCCAAGTACTAACCAGGCCCGACCCTGCTTAGCTTCCGAGATCGGACGAGATCAGGCGTACTCAGGCCGGTGTTGCCGTAAGTGAGAAACTATCTCTTGGTGCACTATGTAAAGTCAAAGTGAGCCTGATTAACAGCTGTTGCATTTCCACCATTTAGATAAGCATCTTTGTGTCACTCAAAAAGTGGAAGAAATTGCATATACTGTAGCCATAATTTGTAGCACAGATTGTTGGATGAAATACAAACTAACCTTGCTTACTTATTTCAAAGCGAGGGCACATATTTCAGCCTTGTGGGAAAAAACGGACAAAGAGTTGAAATTCCACAAGGCAGTGACAAAAAGCTTACAGCACCTGGTATTGCCAGGCTGTCTCCCATCCAAGTACTAACCAGGCCCGACCCTGCTTAGCTTCCGAGATCGGACGAGATCAGGAGTACCCAGGCCGGTGTGGCCGTAAGCGAAAGGCACCCTCAAAAAGTGGATGAAATTGCATATACTGTAGCCATAATTTGTAGCACAGATTGTTGGATGAAATACAAACTAACCTTGCTTACTTATTTCAAAGCGAGGGCACATATTTCAGCCTTGTGGGAAAAAACGGACAAAGAGTTGAAATTCCACAAGGCAGTGACAAAAAGCTTACAGCACCTGGTATTGCCAGGCTGTCTCCCATCCAAGTACTAACCAGGCCCGACCCTGCTTAGCTTCCGAGATCGGACGAGATCAGGCGTACTCAGGCCGGTGTTGCCGTAAGTGAGAAACTATCTCTTGGTGCACTATGTAAAGTCAAAGTGAGCCTGATTAACAGCTGTTGCATTTCCACCATTTAGATAAGCATCTTTGTGTCACTCAAAAAGTGGAAGAAATTGCATATACTGTAGCCATAATTTGTAGCACAGATTGTTGGATGAAATACAAACTAACCTTGCTTACTTATTTCAAAGCGAGGGCACATATTTCAGCCTTGTGGGAAAAAACGGACAAAGAGTTGAAATTCCACAAGGCAGTGACAAAAAGCTTACAGCACCTGGTATTCCCAGGCGGTCTCCCATCCAAGTACTAACCAGGCCCGACCCTGCTTAGCTTCCGAGATCGGACGAGATCAGGAGTACTCAGGCCGGTGTGGCCGTAAGCGAAAGGCACCCTCAAAAAGTGGATGAAATTGCATATACTGTAGCCATAATTTGTAGCACAGATTGTTGGATGAAATACAAACTAACCTTGCTTACTTATTTCAAAGCGAGGGCACATATTTCAGCCTTGTGGGAAAAAACGGACAAAGAGTTGAAATTCCACAAGGCAGTGACAAAAAGCTTACAGCACCTGGTATTGCCAGGCTGTCTCCCATCCAAGTACTAACCAGGCCCGACCCTGCTTAGCTTCCGAGATCGGACGAGATCAGGCGTACTCAGGCCGGTGTTGCCGTAAGTGAGAAACTATCTCTTGGTGCACTATGTAAAGTCAAAGTGAGCCTGATTAACAGCTGTTGCATTTCCACCATTTAGATAAGCATCTTTGTGTCACTCAAAAAGTGGAAGAAATTGCATATACTGTAGCCATAATTTGTAGCACAGATTGTTGGATGAAATACAAACTAACCTTGCTTACTTATTTCAAAGCGAGGGCACATATTTCAGCCTTGTGGGAAAAAACGGACAAAGAGTTGAAATTCCACAAGGCAGTGACAAAAAGCTTACAGCACCTGGTATTCCCAGGCGGTCTCCCATCCAAGTACTAACCAGGCCCGACCCTGCTTAGCTTCCGAGATCGGACGAGATCAGGAGTACTCAGGCCGGTGTGGCCGTAAGCGAAAGGCACCCTCAAAAAGTGGATGAAATTGCATATACTGTAGCCATAATTTGTAGCACAGATTGTTGGATGAAATACAAACTAACCTTGCTTACTTATTTCAAAGCGAGGGCACATATTTCAGCCTTGTGGGAAAAAACGGACAAAGAGTTGAAATTCCACAAGGCAGTGACAAAAAGCTTACAGCACCTGGTATTGCCAGGCTGTCTCCCATCCAAGTACTAACCAGGCCCGACCCTGCTTAGCTTCCGAGATCGGACGAGATCAGGCGTACTCAGGCCGGTGTTGCCGTAAGTGAGAAACTATCTCTTGGTGCACTATGTAAAGTCAAAGTGAGCCTGATTAACAGCTGTTGCATTTCCACCATTTAGATAAGCATCTTTGTGTCACTCAAAAAGTGGAAGAAATTGCATATACTGTAGCCATAATTTGTAGCACAGATTGTTGGATGAAATACAAACTAACCTTGCTTACTTATTTCAAAGCGAGGGCACATATTTCAGCCTTGTGGGAAAAAACGGACAAAGAGTTGAAATTCCACAAGGCAGTGACAAAAAGCTTACAGCACCTGGTATTCCCAGGCGGTCTCCCATCCAAGTACTAACCAGGCCCGACCCTGCTTAGCTTCCGAGATCGGACGAGATCAGGAGTACTCAGGCCGGTGTGGCCGTAAGCGAAAGGCACCCTCAAAAAGTGGATGAAATTGCATATACTGTAGCCATAATTTGTAGCACAGATTGTTGGATGAAATACAAACTAACCTTGCTTACTTATTTCAAAGCGAGGGCACATATTTCAGCCTTGTGGGAAAAAACGGACAAAGAGTTGAAATTCCACAAGGCAGTGACAAAAAGCTTACAGCACCTGGTATTCCCAGGCGGTCTCCCATCCAAGTACTAACCAGGCCCGACCCTGCTTAGCTTCCGAGATCGGACGAGATCAGGAGTACTCAGGCCGGTGTGGCCGTAAGCGAAAGGCACCCTCAAAAAGTGGATGAAATTGCATATACTGTAGCCATAATTTGTAGCACAGATTGTTGGATGAAATACAAACTAACCTTGCTTACTTATTTCAAAGCGAGGGCACATATTTCAGCCTTGTGGGAAAAAACGGACAAAGAGTTGAAATTCCACAAGGCAGTGACAAAAAGCTTACAGCACCTGGTATTCCCAGGCGGTCTCCCATCCAAGTACTAACCAGGCCCGACCCTGCTTAGCTTCCGAGATCGGACGAGATCAGGCGTACTCAGGCCGGTGTGGCCGTAAGCGAGAAACTATCTCTTGGTGCACTATGTAAAGTCAAAGTGAGCCTGATTAACAGCTGTTGCATTTCCACCATTTAGATAAGCATCTTTGTGTCACTCAAAAAGTGGAAGAAATTGCATATACTGTAGCCATAATTTGTAGCACAGATTGTTGGATGAAATACAAACTAACCTTGCTTACTTATTTCAAAGCGAGGGCACATATTTCAGCCTTGTGGGAAAAAACGGACAAAGAGTTGAAATTCCACAAGGCAGTGACAAAAAGCTTACAGCACCTGGTATTCCCAGGCGGTCTCCCATCCAAGTACTAACCAGGCCCGACCCTGCTTAGCTTCCGAGATCGGACGAGATCAGGCGTACTCAGGCCGGTGTTGCCGTAAGTGAGAAACTATCTCTTGGTGCACTATGTAAAGTCAAAGTGAGCCTGATTAACAGCTGTTGCATTTCCACCATTTAGATAAGCATCTTTGTGTCACTCAAAAAGTGGAAGAAATTGCATATACTGTAGCCATAATTTGTAGCACAGATTGTTGGATGAAATACAAACTAACCTTGCTTACTTATTTCAAAGCGAGGGCACATATTTCAGCCTTGTGGGAAAAAACGGACAAAGAGTTGAAATTCCACAAGGCAGTGACAAAAAGCTTACAGCACCTGGTATTCCCAGGCGGTCTCCCATCCAAGTACTAACCAGGCCCGACCCTGCTTAGCTTCCGAGATCGGACGAGATCAGGAGTACTCAGGCCGGTGTGGCCGTAAGCGAAAGGCACCCTCAAAAAGTGGATGAAATTGCATATACTGTAGCCATAATTTGTAGCACAGATTGTTGGATGAAATACAAACTAACCTTGCTTACTTATTTCAAAGCGAGGGCACATATTTCAGCCTTGTGGGAAAAAACGGACAAAGAGTTGAAATTCCACAAGGCAGTGACAAAAAGCTTACAGCACCTGGTATTCCCAGGCGGTCTCCCATCCAAGTACTAACCAGGCCCGACCCTGCTTAGCTTCCGAGATCGGACGAGATCAGGAGTACTCAGGCCGGTGTGGCCGTAAGCGAAAGGCACCCTCAAAAAGTGGATGAAATTGCATATACTGTAGCCATAATTTGTAGCACAGATTGTTGGATGAAATACAAACTAACCTTGCTTACTTATTTCAAAGCGAGGGCACATATTTCAGCCTTGTGGGAAAAAACGGACAAAGAGTTGAAATTCCACAAGGCAGTGACAAAAAGCTTACAGCACCTGGTATTCCCAGGCGGTCTCCCATCCAAGTACTAACCAGGCCCGACCCTGCTTAGCTTCCGAGATCGGACGAGATCAGGAGTACTCAGGCCGGTGTGGCCGTAAGCGAAAGGCACCCTCAAAAAGTGGATGAAATTGCATATACTGTAGCCATAATTTGTAGCACAGATTGTTGGATGAAATACAAACTAACCTTGCTTACTTATTTCAAAGCGAGGGCACATATTTCAGCCTTGTGGGAAAAAACGGACAAAGAGTTGAAATTCCACAAGGCAGTGACAAAAAGCTTACAGCACCTGGTATTCCCAGGCGGTCTCCCATCCAAGTACTAACCAGGCCCGACCCTGCTTAGCTTCCGAGATCGGACGAGATCAGGCGTACTCAGGCCGGTGTGGCCGTAAGCGAGAAACTATCTCTTGGTGCACTATGTAAAGTCAAAGTGAGCCTGATTAACAGCTGTTGCATTTCCACCATTTAGATAAGCATCTTTGTGTCACTCAAAAAGTGGAAGAAATTGCATATACTGTACCCATAATTTGTAGCACAGATTGTTGGATGAAATACAAACTAACCTTGCTTACTTATTTCAAAGCGAGGGCACATATTTCAGCCTTGTGGGAAAAAACGGACAAAGAGTTGAAATTCCACAAGGCAGTGACAAAAAGCTTACAGCACCTGGTATTGCCAGGCTGTCTCCCATCCAAGTACTAACCAGGCCCGACCCTGCTTAGCTTCCGAGATCGGACGAGATCAGGCGTACTCAGGCCGGTGTGGCCGTAAGCGAGAAACTATCTCTTGGTGCACTATGTAAAGTCAAAGTGAGCCTGATTAACAGCTGTTGCATTTCCACCATTTAGATAAGCATCTTTGTGTCACTCAAAAAGTGGAAGAAATTGCATATACTGTAGCCATAATTTGTAGCACAGATTGTTGGATGAAATACAAACTAACCTTGCTTACTTATTTCAAAGCGAGGGCACATATTTCAGCCTTGTGGGAAAAAACGGACAAAGAGTTGAAATTCCACAAGGCAGTGACAAAAAGCTTACAGCACCTGGTATTCCCAGGCGGTCTCCCATCCAAGTACTAACCAGGCCCGACCCTGCTTAGCTTCCGAGATCGGACGAGA
>NW_023493822.1:52500-55000 GCF_013265735.2 Oncorhynchus mykiss
CAGGGTCGGGCCTGGTTAGTACTTGGATGGGAGACCGCCTGGGAATACCAGGTGCTGTAAGCTTTTTGTCACTGCCTTGTGGAATTTCAACTCTTTGTCCGTTTTTTCCCACAAGGCTGAAATATGTGCCCTCGCTTTGAAATAAGTAAGCAAGGTTAGTTTGTATTTCATCCAACAATCTGTGCTACAAATTATGGCTACAGTATATGCAATTTCTTCCACTTTTTGAGTGACACAAAGATGCTTATCTAAATGGTGGAAATGCAACAGCTGTTAATCAGGCTCACTTTGACTTTACATAGTGCACCAAGAGATAGTTTCTCGCTTACGGCCACACCGGCCTGAGTACGCCTGATCTCGTCCGATCTCGGAAGCTAAGCAGGGTCGGGCCTGGTTAGTACTTGGATGGGAGACCGCCTGGGAATACCAGGTGCTGTAAGCTTTTTGTCACTGCCTTGTGGAATTTCAACTCTTTGTCCGTTTTTTCCCACAAGGCTGAAATATGTGCCCTCGCTTTGAAATAAGTAAGCAAGGTTAGTTTGTATTTCATCCAACAATCTGTGCTACAAATTATGGCTACAGTATATGCAATTTCATCCACTTTTTGAGATTGCCTTTCGCTTACGGCCACACCGGCCTGAGTACACCTGATCTCGTCCGATCTCGGAAGCTAAGCAGGGTCGGGCCTGGTTAGTACTTGGATGGGAGACCGCCTGGGAATACCAGGTGCTGTAAGCTTTTTGTCACTGCCTTGTGGAATTTCAACTCTTTGTCCGTTTTTTCCCACAAGGCTGAAATATGTGCCCTCGCTTTGAAATAAGTAAGCAAGGTTAGTTTGTATTTCATCCAACAATCTGTGCTACAAATTATGGCTACAGTATATGCAATTTCTTCCACTTTTTGAGTGACACAAAGATGCTTATCTAAATGGTGGAAATGCAACAGCTGTTAATCAGGCTCACTTTGACTTTACATAGTGCACCAAGAGATAGTTTCTCGCTTACGGCCACACCGGCCTGAGTACGCCTGATCTCGTCCGATCTCGGAAGCTAAGCAGGGTCGGGCCTGGTTAGTACTTGGATGGGAGACCGCCTGGGAATACCAGGTGCTGTAAGCTTTTTGTCACTGCCTTGTGGAATTTCAACTCTTTGTCCGTTTTTTCCCACAAGGCTGAAATATGTGCCCTCGCTTTGAAATAAGTAAGCAAGGTTAGTTTGTATTTCATCCAACAATCTGTGCTACAAATTATGGCTACAGTATATGCAATTTCATCCACTTTTTGAGATTGCCTTTCGCTTACGGCCACACCGGCCTGAGTACGCCTGATCTCGTCCGATCTCGGAAGCTAAGCAGGGTCGGGCCTGGTTAGTACTTGGATGGGAGACCGCCTGGGAATACCAGGTGCTGTAAGCTTTTTGTCACTGCCTTGTGGAATTTCAACTCTTTGTCCGTTTTTTCCCACAAGGCTGAAATATGTGCCCTCGCTTTGAAATAAGTAAGCAAGGTTAGTTTGTATTTCATCCAACAATCTGTGCTACAAATTATGGCTACAGTATATGCAATTTCTTCCACTTTTTGAGTGACACAAAGATGCTTATCTAAATGGTGGAAATGCAACAGCTGTTAATCAGGCTCACTTTGACTTTACATAGTGCACCAAGAGATAGTTTCTCGCTTACGGCCACACCGGCCTGAGTACGCCTGATCTCGTCCGATCTCGGAAGCTAAGCAGGGTCGGGCCTGGTTAGTACTTGGATGGGAGACCGCCTGGGAATACCAGGTGCTGTAAGCTTTTTGTCACTGCCTTGTGGAATTTCAACTCTTTGTCCGTTTTTTCCCACAAGGCTGAAATATGTGCCCTCGCTTTGAAATAAGTAAGCAAGGTTAGTTTGTATTTCATCCAACAATCTGTGCTACAAATTATGGCTACAGTATATGCAATTTCATCCACTTTTTGAGATTGCCTTTCGCTTACGGCCACACCGGCCTGAGTACACCTGATCTCGTCCGATCTCGGAAGCTAAGCAGGGTCGGGCCTGGTTAGTACTTGGATGGGAGACCGCCTGGGAATACCAGGTGCTGTAAGCTTTTTGTCACTGCCTTGTGGAATTTCAACTCTTTGTCCGTTTTTTCCCACAAGGCTGAAATATGTGCCCTCGCTTTGAAATAAGTAAGCAAGGTTAGTTTGTATTTCATCCAACAATCTGTGCTACAAATTATGGCTACAGTATATGCAATTTCTTCCACTTTTTGAGTGACACAAAGATGCTTATCTAAATGGTGGAAATGCAACAGCTGTTAATCAGGCTCACTTTGACTTTACATAGTGCACCAAGAGATAGTTTCTCGCTTACGGCCACACCGGCCTGAGTACGCCTGATCTCGTCCGATCTCGGAAGCTAAGCAGGGTCGGGCCTGGTTAGTACTTGGATGGGAGACCGCCTGGGAATACCAGGTGCTGTAAGCTTTTTGTCACTGCCTTGTGGAATTTCAACTCTTT
>NW_023493822.1:77500-92500 GCF_013265735.2 Oncorhynchus mykiss
AGTAAGCAAGGTTAGTTTGTATTTCATCCAACAATCTGTGCTACAAATTATGGCTACAGTATATGCAATTTCATCCACTTTTTGAGATTGCCTTTCGCTTACGGCCACACCGGCCTGAGTACACCTGATCTCGTCCGATCTCGGAAGCTAAGCAGGGTCGGGCCTGGTTAGTACTTGGATGGGAGACCGCCTGGGAATACCAGGTGCTGTAAGCTTTTTGTCACTGCCTTGTGGAATTTCAACTCTTTGTCCGTTTTTTCCCACAAGGCTGAAATATGTGCCCTCGCTTTGAAATAAGTAAGCAAGGTTAGTTTGTATTTCATCCAACAATCTGTGCTACAAATTATGGCTACAGTATATGCAATTTCATCCACTTTTTGAGATCGCCTTTCGCTTACGGCCACACCGGCCTGAGTACGCCTGATCTCGTCCGATCTCGGAAGCTAAGCAGGGTCGGCCCTGGATAGTACTTGGATGGGAGACCGCCTGGGAATACCAGGTGCTGTAAGCTTTTTGTCACTGCCTTGTGGAATTTCAACTCTTTGTCCGTTTTTTCCCACAAGGCTGAAATATGTGCCCTCGCTTTGAAATAAGTAAGCAAGGTTAGTTTGTATTTCATCCAACAATCTGTGCTACAAATTATGGCTACAGTATATGCAATTTCATCCACTTTTTGAGATTGCCTTTCGCTTACGGCCACACCGGCCTGAGTACACCTGATCTCGTCCGATCTCGGAAGCTAAGCAGGGTCGGGCCTGGTTAGTACTTGGATGGGAGACCGCCTGGGAATACCAGGTGCTGTAAGCTTTTTGTCACTGCCTTGTGGAATTTCAACTCTTTGTCCGTTTTTTCCCACAAGGCTGAAATATGTGCCCTCGCTTTGAAATAAGTAAGCAAGGTTAGTTTGTATTTCATCCAACAATCTGTGCTACAAATTATGGCTACAGTATATGCAATTTCTTCCACTTTTTGAGTGACACAAAGATGCTTATCTAAATGGTGGAAATGCAACAGCTGTTAATCAGGCTCACTTTGACTTTACATAGTGCACCAAGAGATAGTTTCTCGCTTACGGCCACACCGGCCTGAGTACGCCTGATCTCGTCCGATCTCGGAAGCTAAGCAGGGTCGGGCCTGGTTAGTACTTGGATGGGAGACCGCCTGGGAATACCAGGTGCTGTAAGCTTTTTGTCACTGCCTTGTGGAATTTCAACTCTTTGTCCGTTTTTTCCCACAAGGCTGAAATATGTGCCCTCGCTTTGAAATAAGTAAGCAAGGTTAGTTTGTATTTCATCCAACAATCTGTGCTACAAATTATGGCTACAGTATATGCAATTTCATCCACTTTTTGAGATTGCCTTTCGCTTACGGCCACACCGGCCTGAGTACACCTGATCTCGTCCGATCTCGGAAGCTAAGCAGGGTCGGGCCTGGTTAGTACTTGGATGGGAGACCGCCTGGGAATACCAGGTGCTGTAAGCTTTTTGTCACTGCCTTGTGGAATTTCAACTCTTTGTCCGTTTTTTCCCACAAGGCTGAAATATGTGCCCTCGCTTTGAAATAAGTAAGCAAGGTTAGTTTGTATTTCATCCAACAATCTGTGCTACAAATTATGGCTACAGTATATGCAATTTCTTCCACTTTTTGAGTGACACAAAGATGCTTATCTAAATGGTGGAAATGCAACAGCTGTTAATCAGGCTCACTTTGACTTTACATAGTGCACCAAGAGATAGTTTCTCGCTTACGGCCACACCGGCCTGAGTACGCCTGATCTCGTCCGATCTCGGAAGCTAAGCAGGGTCGGGCCTGGTTAGTACTTGGATGGGAGACCGCCTGGGAATACCAGGTGCTGTAAGCTTTTTGTCACTGCCTTGTGGAATTTCAACTCTTTGTCCGTTTTTTCCCACAAGGCTGAAATATGTGCCCTCGCTTTGAAATAAGTAAGCAAGGTTAGTTTGTATTTCATCCAACAATCTGTGCTACAAATTATGGCTACAGTATATGCAATTTCATCCACTTTTTGAGATTGCCTTTCGCTTACGGCCACACCGGCCTGAGTACACCTGATCTCGTCCGATCTCGGAAGCTAAGCAGGGTCGGGCCTGGTTAGTACTTGGATGGGAGACCGCCTGGGAATACCAGGTGCTGTAAGCTTTTTGTCACTGCCTTGTGGAATTTCAACTCTTTGTCCGTTTTTTCCCACAAGGCTGAAATATGTGCCCTCGCTTTGAAATAAGTAAGCAAGGTTAGTTTGTATTTCATCCAACAATCTGTGCTACAAATTATGGCTACAGTATATGCAATTTCTTCCACTTTTTGAGTGACACAAAGATGCTTATCTAAATGGTGGAAATGCAACAGCTGTTAATCAGGCTCACTTTGACTTTACATAGTGCACCAAGAGATAGTTTCTCGCTTACGGCCACACCGGCCTGAGTACGCCTGATCTCGTCCGATCTCGGAAGCTAAGCAGGGTCGGGCCTGGTTAGTACTTGGATGGGAGACCGCCTGGGAATACCAGGTGCTGTAAGCTTTTTGTCACTGCCTTGTGGAATTTCAACTCTTTGTCCGTTTTTTCCCACAAGGCTGAAATATGTGCCCTCGCTTTGAAATAAGTAAGCAAGGTTAGTTTGTATTTCATCCAACAATCTGTGCTACAAATTATGGCTACAGTATATGCAATTTCATCCACTTTTTGAGATTGCCTTTCGCTTACGGCCACACCGGCCTGAGTACACCTGATCTCGTCCGATCTCGGAAGCTAAGCAGGGTCGGGCCTGGTTAGTACTTGGATGGGAGACCGCCTGGGAATACCAGGTGCTGTAAGCTTTTTGTCACTGCCTTGTGGAATTTCAACTCTTTGTCCGTTTTTTCCCACAAGGCTGAAATATGTGCCCTCGCTTTGAAATAAGTAAGCAAGGTTAGTTTGTATTTCATCCAACAATCTGTGCTACAAATTATGGCTACAGTATATGCAATTTCTTCCACTTTTTGAGTGACACAAAGATGCTTATCTAAATGGTGTAAGGGAATACCCCCCTGATTTGGACAAAAACAAATGGCGGTATATTGGCATTGGACAAACCATATACACGATGGTCAATACCACCCAATTTGGCGTTGATTCATGCAAAGTATATTGCAAATGCCATATGGCAATTGCCAATTGTAACACTTCAAAATTCCAATAGAGGGCGTGTGCGTTCCACCGGGGCATTTCATATTGCAAATGGCACCCAAGTCAACATCCAAAAGCCAAATTTTGAAAAATGACATTTTTTAAAAAAAACTTAAAAACCCTTAAAAAAGTGCTTTCTGGACCTTTTTTCGAAATTCTTTCGAGTTTTTTGTCAATTACACATGGGTAAGTACTGTATGAGTATACTTTTGTCATCATATATATATTTTTTTTAAGTACATGCGCATAAGGCATATGTTTTGTCCATTTGCAATATGATTTCATAGGAAGTCAAAAGTCAAAAGTCAAAAATGTCAAAATTTGGTAAAAAACTTCACACATCCTTAAAAAAGTGCTTTCTGGACCTTTTTTCAAAATTCTTTCGATTTTTGTGTCAATTACACATGTATAAGAACTTTATCAACATACTTTAGTCATACTTTATTATCATATATATATATATTTTTTTACTTGTGCATAAGGCATATGTTTTCTCCATTTGGAATATGATTTCATAGGAAGTCAAAAGTCAAAAGTCAAAAATGTCAAAATTTGGTAAAAAACTTCATACATCCTTAAAAAGGTGCTTTCTTGACCTTTTTTCAAAATTCTTTCGATTTTTGTGTCAATAACACATGTATAAGAACTTTATCAACATACTTTAGTCATGCTTTATTATCATATTTTTTTTACTTGTGCATAAGGCATATGTTTTCTCCATTTGCAATATGATGTCATAGGAAGTCAAAAGTCTAAGTCAAAAGTAAATATTTTCCTCCGTGCAACTGATGATCTAAAATGTGCAACAAAATTTTTTTGATTTTTTTTGTTTATGTTTCCTTACTTTTTCAAAGTCACTGTGCATTTGCAATATGTTTTAATGGGCAGATACCATCACGAATTTGTCATGCTCAAAATTCAAACTTTACTTTGCTCAAACTATACCTTGGTCAACTTGTATTACATATTTCTTTTTGTTTTACTTGTGCATAAGGCATATGTTTTCTCCATTTGCAATATGATGTCATAGGAAGTCAAAAGTCAAAGTCAAAAGTAAATATTTTCCTCCGTGCACCTGGTGATCTGAAATGTGCACCTGGTGACCTGAAATGTGCACCTGGTGATCTAAAATATGCAACTGGTAACCCAAAAAAAAAATTTTGGGATGTTTTTTTGTTTATGTTTCCTTACTTTTTCAAAGTCACTGTACATTTGCAATATGTTTTAATGGGCAGGTACCATCACGAATTTGTCATGCTCAAAATTCAAACTTTACTTTGCTCAAACTATACCTTGGTCAACTTGTATTACATATTTATTTTTGTTTTACTTGTGCATAAGGCATATGTTTTCTCCATTTGCAATATGATGTCATAGGAAGTCAAAAGTCAAAGTCAAAAGTAAATATTTTCCTCCGTGCACCTGGTGATCTGAAATGTGCACCTGGTGACCTGAAATGTGCACCTGGTGATCTAAAATATGCAACTGGTAACCCAAAAAAAAAATTTTGGGATGTTTTTTTGTTTATGTTTCCTTACTTTTTCAAAGTCACTGTGCATTTGCAATATGTTTTAATGAGCAGGTACCATCACGAATTTGTCATGCTCAAAATTCAAACTTTACTTTGCTCAAACTATACCTTGGTCAACTTGTATTACATATTTCTTTTTGTTTTACTTGTGCATAAGGCATATGTTTTCTCCATTTGCAATATGATGTCATAGGAAGTCAAAAGTCAAAGTCAAAAGTAAATATTTTCCTCCGTGCACCTGGTGATCTGAAATGTGCACCTGGTGACCTGAAATGTGCACCTGGTGATCTAAAATATGCAACTGGTAACCCAAAAAAAAAATTTTGGGATGTTTTTTTGTTTATGTTTCCTTACTTTTTCAAAGTCACTGTGCATTTGCAATATGTTTTAATGGGCAGGTACCATCACGAATTTGTCATGCTCAAAATTCAAGCTTGTGATCTAAAATATGCAGCTGGTTACCCAACATTTTTTGGGATGTTTTTTTGTTTATGTTTCCTTACTTTTTCAAAGTCTCTGTGCATTTGCAATATGTTTTAATGGGCAGGTACCATCACGAATTTGTTTATCGAATTTGTTTATGTTTCCTTACTTTTTCAAAGTCACTGTGCATTTGCAATATGTTTCAATGGGCAGGTACCATCACGAATTTGTCATGCTCAAAATTTTTTAGATGTATTTTTTTTTGTTTCTTACTTTTTCAAAGTCACTGTGCATTTGGAATATGTTTTAATGGGCAGGTACCATCACGAATTTGTTTATCGAATTTGTTTATGTTTCCTTACTTTTTCAAAGTCACTGTGCATTTGCAATATGTTTCAATGGGCAGGTACCATCACGAATTTGTCATGCTCAAAATTTTTTAGATGTATTTTTTTTTGTTTCCTTACTTTTTCAAAGTCACTGTGCATTTGGAATATGTTTTAATGGGCAGGTACCATCACGAATTTGTTTATCGAATTTGTTTATGTTTCCTTACTTTTTCAAAGTCACTGTGCATTTGCAATATGTTTCAATGGGCAGGTACCATCACGAATTTGTCATGCTCAAAAAATTTTAGATGTATTTTTTTTTGTTTCTTACTTTTTCAAAGTCACTGTGCATTTGGAATATGTTTTAATGGGCAGGTACCATCACGAATTTGTTTATCGAATTTGTTTATGTTTCCTTACTTTTTCAAAGTCACTGTGCATTTGCAATATGTTTCAATGGGCAGGTACCATCACGAATTTGTCATGCTCAAAAAATTTTAGATGTATTTTTTTTTGTTTCTTACTTTTTCAAAGTCACTGTGCATTTGGAATATGTTTTAATGGGCAGGTACCATCACGAATTTGTTTATCGAATTTGTTTATGTTTCCTTACTTTTTCAAAGTCACTGTGCATTTGCAATATGTTTCAATGGGCAGGTACCATCACGAATTTGTCATGCTCAAAATTTTTTAGATGTATTTTTTTTTGTTTCCTTACTTTTTCAAAGTCACTGTGCATTTGGAATATGTTTTAATGGGCAGGTACCATCACGAATTTGTTTATCGAATTTGTTTATGTTTCCTTACTTTTTCAAAGTCACTGTGCATTTGCAATATGTTTCAATGGGCAGGTACCATCACGAATTTGTCATGCTCAAAAAATTTTAGATGTATTTTTTTTTGTTTCTTACTTTTTCAAAGTCACTGTGCATTTGGAATATGTTTTAATGGGCAGGTACCATCACGAATTTGTTTATCGAATTTGTTTATGTTTCCTTACTTTTTCAAAGTCACTGTGCATTTGCAATATGTTTCAATGGGCAGGTACCATCACGAATTTGTCATGCTCAAAAAATTTTAGATGTATTTTTTTTTGTTTCTTACTTTTTCAAAGTCACTGTGCATTTGGAATATGTTTTAATGGGCAGGTACCATCACGAATTTGTTTATCGAATTTGTTTATGTTTCCTTACTTTTTCAAAGTCACTGTGCATTTGCAATATGTTTCAATGGGCAGGTACCATCACGAATTTGTCATGCTCAAAATTTTTTAGATGTATTTTTTTTTTGTTTCTTACTTTTTCAAAGTCACTGTGCATTTGGAATATGTTTTAATGGGCAGGTACCATCACGAATTTGTTTATCGAATTTGTTTATGTTTCCTTACTTTTTCAAAGTCACTGTGCATTTGCAATATGTTTCAATGGGCAGGTACCATCACGAATTTGTCATGCTCAAAATTTTTTAGATGTATTTTTTTTTGTTTCTTACTTTTTCAAAGTCACTGTGCATTTGGAATATGTTTTAATGGGCAGGTACCATCACGAATTTGTTTATCGAATTTGTTTATGTTTCCTTACTTTTTCAAAGTCACTGTGCATTTGCAATATGTTTCAATGGGCAGGTACCATCACGAATTTGTCATGCTCAAAATTTTTTAGATGTATTTTTTTTTGTTTCTTACTTTTTCAAAGTCACTGTGCATTTGGAATATGTTTTAATGGGCAGGTACCATCACGAATTTGTTTATCGAATTTGTTTATGTTTCCTTACTTTTTCAAAGTCACTGTGCATTTGCAATATGTTTCAATGGGCAGGTACCATCACGAATTTGTCATGCTCAAAATTTTTTTGATGTATTTTTTTTTGTTTCCTTACTTTTTCAAAGTCACTGTGCATTTGGAATATGTTTTAATGGGCAGGTACCATCACGAATTTGTTTATCGAATTTGTTTATGTTTCCTTACTTTTTCAAAGTCACTGTGCATTTGCAATATGTTTCAATGGGCAGGTACCATCACGAATTTGTCATGCTCAAAATTTTTTAGATGTATTTTTTTTTGTTTCTTACTTTTTCAAAGTCACTGTGCATTTGGAATATGTTTTAATGGGCAGGTACCATCACGAATTTGTTTATCGAATTTGTTTATGTTTCCTTACTTTTTCAAAGTCACTGTGCATTTGCAATATGTTTCAATGGGCAGGTACCATCACGAATTTGTCATGCTCAAAATTTTTTAGATGTATTTTTTTTTGTTTCCTTACTTTTTCAAAGTCACTGTGCATTTGGAATATGTTTTAATGGGCAGGTACCATCACGAATTTGTTTATCGAATTTGTTTATGTTTCCTTACTTTTTCAAAGTCACTGTGCATTTGCAATATGTTTCAATGGGCAGGTACCATCACGAATTTGTTTATCGAATTTGTTTATGTTTCCTTACTTTTTCAAAGTCACTGTGCATTTGCAATATGTTTCAATGGGCAGGTACCATCACGAATTTGTCATGCTCAAAATTTTTTAGATGTATTTTTTTTTGTTTCTTACTTTTTCAAAGTCACTGTGCATTTGGAATATGTTTTAATGGGCAGGTACCATCACGAATTTGTTTATCGAATTTGTTTATGTTTCCTTACTTTTTCAAAGTCACTGTGCATTTGCAATATGTTTCAATGGGCAGGTACCATCACGAATTTGTCATGCTCAAAATTTTTTAGATGTATTTTTTTTTGTTTCCTTACTTTTTCAAAGTCACTGTGCATTTGGAATATGTTTTAATGGGCAGGTACCATCACGAATTTGTTTATCGAATTTGTTTATGTTTCCTTACTTTTTCAAAGTCACTGTGCATTTGCAATATGTTTCAATGGGCAGGTACCATCACGAATTTGTCATGCTCAAAATTTTTTAGATGTATTTTTTTTTGTTTCTTACTTTTTCAAAGTCACTGTGCATTTGGAATATGTTTTAATGGGCAGGTACCATCACGAATTTGTTTATCGAATTTGTTTATGTTTCCTTACTTTTTCAAAGTCACTGTGCATTTGCAATATGTTTCAATGGGCAGGTACCATCACGAATTTGTCATGCTCAAAATTTTTTAGATGTATTTTTTTTTGTTTCCTTACTTTTTCAAAGTCACTGTGCATTTGGAATATGTTTTAATGGGCAGGTACCATCACGAATTTGTTTATCGAATTTGTTTATGTTTCCTTACTTTTTCAAAGTCACTGTGCATTTGCAATATGTTTCAATGGGCAGGTACCATCACGAATTTGTCATGCTCAAAAAATTTTAGATGTATTTTTTTTTGTTTCTTACTTTTTCAAAGTCACTGTGCATTTGGAATATGTTTTAATGGGCAGGTACCATCACGAATTTGTTTATCGAATTTGTTTATGTTTCCTTACTTTTTCAAAGTCACTGTGCATTTGCAATATGTTTCAATGGGCAGGTACCATCACGAATTTGTCATGCTCAAAATTTTTTAGATGTATTTTTTTTTGTTTCCTTACTTTTTCAAAGTCACTGTGCATTTGGAATATGTTTTAATGGGCAGGTACCATCACGAATTTGTTTATCGAATTTGTTTATGTTTCCTTACTTTTTCAAAGTCACTGTGCATTTGCAATATGTTTCAATGGGCAGGTACCATCACGAATTTGTCATGCTCAAAAAATTTTAGATGTATTTTTTTTTGTTTCTTACTTTTTCAAAGTCACTGTGCATTTGGAATATGTTTTAATGGGCAGGTACCATCACGAATTTGTTTATCGAATTTGTTTATGTTTCCTTACTTTTTCAAAGTCACTGTGCATTTGCAATATGTTTCAATGGGCAGGTACCATCACGAATTTGTCATGCTCAAAAAATTTTAGATGTATTTTTTTTTGTTTCTTACTTTTTCAAAGTCACTGTGCATTTGGAATATGTTTTAATGGGCAGGTACCATCACGAATTTGTTTATCGAATTTGTTTATGTTTCCTTACTTTTTCAAAGTCACTGTGCATTTGCAATATGTTTCAATGGGCAGGTACCATCACGAATTTGTCATGCTCAAAATTTTTTAGATGTATTTTTTTTTTGTTTCTTACTTTTTCAAAGTCACTGTGCATTTGGAATATGTTTTAATGGGCAGGTACCATCACGAATTTGTTTATCGAATTTGTTTATGTTTCCTTACTTTTTCAAAGTCACTGTGCATTTGCAATATGTTTCAATGGGCAGGTACCATCACGAATTTGTCATGCTCAAAATTTTTTAGATGTATTTTTTTTTGTTTCTTACTTTTTCAAAGTCACTGTGCATTTGGAATATGTTTTAATGGGCAGGTACCATCACGAATTTGTTTATCGAATTTGTTTATGTTTCCTTACTTTTTCAAAGTCACTGTGCATTTGCAATATGTTTCAATGGGCAGGTACCATCACGAATTTGTCATGCTCAAAATTTTTTAGATGTATTTTTTTTTGTTTCTTACTTTTTCAAAGTCACTGTGCATTTGGAATATGTTTTAATGGGCAGGTACCATCACGAATTTGTTTATCGAATTTGTTTATGTTTCCTTACTTTTTCAAAGTCACTGTGCATTTGCAATATGTTTCAATGGGCAGGTACCATCACGAATTTGTCATGCTCAAAATTTTTTTGATGTATTTTTTTTTGTTTCCTTACTTTTTCAAAGTCACTGTGCATTTGGAATATGTTTTAATGGGCAGGTACCATCACGAATTTGTTTATCGAATTTGTTTATGTTTCCTTACTTTTTCAAAGTCACTGTGCATTTGCAATATGTTTCAATGGGCAGGTACCATCACGAATTTGTCATGCTCAAAATTTTTTAGATGTATTTTTTTTTGTTTCTTACTTTTTCAAAGTCACTGTGCATTTGGAATATGTTTTAATGGGCAGGTACCATCACGAATTTGTTTATCGAATTTGTTTATGTTTCCTTACTTTTTCAAAGTCACTGTGCATTTGCAATATGTTTCAATGGGCAGGTACCATCACGAATTTGTCATGCTCAAAATTTTTTAGATGTATTTTTTTTTGTTTCCTTACTTTTTCAAAGTCACTGTGCATTTGGAATATGTTTTAATGGGCAGGTACCATCACGAATTTGTTTATCGAATTTGTTTATGTTTCCTTACTTTTTCAAAGTCACTGTGCATTTGCAATATGTTTCAATGGGCAGGTACCATCACGAATTTGTTTATCGAATTTGTTTATGTTTCCTTACTTTTTCAAAGTCACTGTGCATTTGCAATATGTTTCAATGGGCAGGTACCATCACGAATTTGTCATGCTCAAAATTTTTTAGATGTATTTTTTTTTGTTTCTTACTTTTTCAAAGTCACTGTGCATTTGGAATATGTTTTAATGGGCAGGTACCATCACGAATTTGTTTATCGAATTTGTTTATGTTTCCTTACTTTTTCAAAGTCACTGTGCATTTGCAATATGTTTCAATGGGCAGGTACCATCACGAATTTGTCATGCTCAAAATTTTTTAGATGTATTTTTTTTTGTTTCCTTACTTTTTCAAAGTCACTGTGCATTTGGAATATGTTTTAATGGGCAGGTACCATCACGAATTTGTTTATCGAATTTGTTTATGTTTCCTTACTTTTTCAAAGTCACTGTGCATTTGCAATATGTTTCAATGGGCAGGTACCATCACGAATTTGTTTATCGAATTTGTTTATGTTTCCTTACTTTTTCAAAGTCACTGTGCATTTGCAATATGTTTCAATGGGCAGGTACCATCACGAATTTGTCATGCTCAAAATTTTTTAGATGTATTTTTTTTTGTTTCTTACTTTTTCAAAGTCACTGTGCATTTGGAATATGTTTTAATGGGCAGGTACCATCACGAATTTGTTTATCGAATTTGTTTATGTTTCCTTACTTTTTCAAAGTCACTGTGCATTTGCAATATGTTTCAATGGGCAGGTACCATCACGAATTTGTCATGCTCAAAATTTTTTAGATGTATTTTTTTTTGTTTCCTTACTTTTTCAAAGTCACTGTGCATTTGGAATATGTTTTAATGGGCAGGTACCATCACGAATTTGTTTATCGAATTTGTTTATGTTTCCTTACTTTTTCAAAGTCACTGTGCATTTGCAATATGTTTCAATGGGCAGGTACCATCACGAATTTGTTTATCGAATTTGTTTATGTTTCCTTACTTTTTCAAAGTCACTGTGCATTTGCAATATGTTTCAATGGGCAGGTACCATCACGAATTTGTCATGCTCAAAATTTTTTAGATGTATTTTTTTTTGTTTCTTACTTTTTCAAAGTCACTGTGCATTTGGAATATGTTTTAATGGGCAGGTACCATCACGAATTTGTTTATCGAATTTGTTTATGTTTCCTTACTTTTTCAAAGTCACTGTGCATTTGCAATATGTTTCAATGGGCAGGTACCATCACGAATTTGTTTATCGAATTTGTTTATGTTTCCTTACTTTTTCAAAGTCACTGTGCATTTGCAATATGTTTCAATGGGCAGGTACCATCACGAATTTGTTTATCGAATTTGTTTATGTTTCCTTACTTTTTCAAAGTCACTGTGCATTTGCAATATGTTTCAATGGGCAGGTACCATCACGAATTTGTCATGCTCAAAAAATTTTAGATGTATTTTTTTTTGTTTCCTTACTTTTTCAAAGTCACTGTGCATTTGGAATATGTTTCAATGGGCAGGTACCATCACGAATTTGTCATGCTCAAAAAATTTTAGATGTATTTTTTTTTGTTTCTTACTTTTTCAAAGTCACTGTGCATTTGCAATATGTTTTAATGGGCAGGTACCATCACGAATTTGTCATGCTATAAAAATCCTGCAGGAATGTGAAATTGACTGGCCCGATGAACTCGGGATGGCTTTGCAGTGATTCTGGGTCATCTCAATCGCTCGTTTGGGTTGATTTCAGAATGTCGCTTTTGGTGATGTTTTTTCACTATAGAATCATATTGCAAATGTACAAGAGTCAAGTGGACAAGAGTCCATCAGTCAATTAGATATCATTCTGACCACCAAACTGATACAAACTGACACCAAACCCACTTTTTCCAACTCGTTTAGTAGCCAACTATTACATACTTCAGAGCTGGCCCAAAATTCACAACGCCTTCGGTACAAACCATAAAAAAACCATAAAACACGTAGTTACGTTCTAGCTGCGGGTCCATTTCTTATGTTATGTGTTGGCCTAGCTGAGGCGACCCCGAATCCCAAGTTTCGGCTCGATAGGTCATTTGGTGTCCGAGAAAAACCCTAATTGGTGCTGAAAATCCACTATTTTCCATGACTTGCTACGGGGTCCTTGAATGAGATATCGGACAGAAACGTTGGGGTCTGTCTATATGGGCCGAGACGTTCGCAATGCACCTAGTCTTGCGACTCTGGGACATTTCTAAATGTCGTCATTTTCGTGATGCAAAAATGAATTGAAGTTATTTCAAATGTACGAGGCTGTTTCTCGGTCCGAGAACCTTCTAGAGCCACGTAACTCACCACGCACCATCTACGGGAGGTCTAGAACAGGTTTCTAAAGTTTCGGAACTCTAGGTCCGACGGTTCTTTTTTAGCTCCAACAAAGCTAACTATTGGAGCCACTGTCTGTCTCTACGCACCCCAATACGTCCCTCCATCCAAGTTGTGTTTTAGTGCAATTTTTTTTTCCTTTGATTTTTTTTGGGAAAAATGACTGATTTACAGTTCATGGGGGTTGCCTAATCACACATATGAAGTTTTGGAAAGATCAGACTTTTTTAACCCTTCGAAACAGCCCCTGAGACACCAATTATGGCACTTCCGGTTGGCACAGGAAGTTATAAATCAACACATATCCTCATTGGGGTATGCTGTTACAGAATCCTGAGTTTTAAGTCCTTACGTTAAGAATTGACTGATCTACACAGGGTTGAATGCACTAT
The DNA here is from genome assembly GCF_013265735.2 of Oncorhynchus mykiss. Classification (NCBI taxonomy): domain Eukaryota; kingdom Metazoa; phylum Chordata; class Actinopteri; order Salmoniformes; family Salmonidae; genus Oncorhynchus; species Oncorhynchus mykiss. The sequence goes on from NW_023493822.1 coordinate 90,913, forward strand.
GTCTATCAAACTGCATGCATTGTATGGGTAAACACTTTTAGGGGCATTTTAACCACTTCCGGTTGGTCCAGGAAGCTTAGAATCAACACAGGTAGACCTCATAGTGGCCTGATGGACTGGTACCGAAGACAGGTTCATACGGCATTCATAACCCACATAGGCCTCAGGTTGAAATTAGGGGTGCAGGCAATGTATTCCTATGGGGAGAGATGACACTGTAATCTGTGAGATCAAAAAACACTGTTTTACTGTGAAGGGTTAATGCCACACGGTCAAGGTTAGGCTTGTTGAGATCGGGAGGACCTTAGGAACATTCAAGTGGTGGAATTTTTCTTCTCACCCTAACGGTTCTCTCACTGTCACTCAAAAGCAAATGACATTGTGGTGCAGGCTTCATTTTGGGCCTTCTATTCTAATGGTTGCTGCGCCTAGACCGAGCGAGCTACGGTCAAGCGGGATAGCTCGTTGAACTCAGCACAGTCTGGAGACTATGGTGATGCCATTTTTTGTGTTGATTTCAGAATGCCATTTTGGTGATGGTCCCTCTCCGTTTAAACATATTGCAAATGTACAAAAGTCAACTAGCAAGTCAGTGTCCATCAGTCAATTAGATGTCATTATGACACCAAATGGATATCAATTGACACCAAACCCACTTTTTACTACTCATTTAGTAGCCAACTATCACATATGTCAGAGCAGTCCCATAATTCACAGCGCCTTCAGTTGAAAACCTAATAAAAAGGTAAAACACATAGTTACGTTCTAGCTGCGGGTCCAGTTCGGACATTATGTGAAGTCCTATGTGAGGCGACCCCGAATCCCGAGTTTCGGCTCGATAGGTCATTTGGTGTCCGAGAAAAACCCTAATTGGTGCTGAAAATCCACTATTTTCCATGACTTGCTACGGGGTCCTTGAATGAGCTATCGGACAGAAACGTTGGGGTCTGTCTATATGGGCCGAGACGTTCGCAATGCACCTAGTCTTGCGACTCTGGGACATTTCTAAATGTCGTCATTTTCGTGATGCAAAAATGAATTGAAGTTATTTCAAATGTACGAGGCTGTTTCTCGGTCCGAGAACCGTCTAGAGCCACGTAACTCGCCACGCACCATGGCCCGGAGGTCTAGAACAGGTTTCTAAAGTTTCGGAACTCTAGGTCCGACCGTTCTTTTTTAGCTCCAACAAAGCTAACTATTGCGGCCACTGTCTGTCTCTACGCACCCCAATACGTCCCTCCATCCAAGTTGTGTTTTAGTGCAATTTTTTTTTCCTTTGATTTTTTTTGGGAAAAATGACTGATTTACAGTTCATGGGGGTTGCCTAATCACATATATGAAGTTTTGGACAGATCTGACTTTTTTAACCCTTCGAAACAGCCCCTGAGACACCAATTATGGCACTTCCGGTTGGCACAGGAAGCTATAAATCACCACATGTCTTGATTGACATGGCCACTTACAGAATCCCGAGTTTTAAGTCTTTACGTTAAGAATTGACTGATCTACACAGGGTTGAATGCACCATGTCTATCAAACTGCAGGCAGTGTATGGGTAAACACTTTTAGGGTGATTTGAACCACTTCC
>NW_023493822.1:97500-127320 GCF_013265735.2 Oncorhynchus mykiss
GGCTACAGTATATGCAATTTCTTCCACTTTTTGAGTGACACAAAGATGCTTATCTAAATGGTGGAAATGCAACAGCTGTTAATCAGGCTCACTTTGACTTTACATAGTGCACCAAGAGATAGTTTCTTGCTTACGGCCACACCGGCCTGAGTACGCCTGATCTCGTCCGATCTCGGAAGCTAAGCAGGGTCGGGCCTGGTTAGTACTTGGATGGGAGACCGCCTGGGAATACCAGGTGCTGTAAGCTTTTTGTCACTGCCTTGTGGAATTTCAACTCTTTGTCCGTTTTTTCCCACAAGGCTGAAATATGTGCCCTCGCTTTGAAATAAGTAAGCAAGGTTAGTTTGTATTTCATCCAACAATCTGTGCTACAAATTATGGCTACAGTATATGCAATTTCATCCACTTTTTGAGATTGCCTTTCGCTTACGGCCACACCGGCCTGAGTACACCTGATCTCGTCCGATCTCGGAAGCTAAGCAGGGTCGGGCCTGGTTAGTACTTGGATGGGAGACCGCCTGGGAATACCAGGTGCTGTAAGCTTTTTGTCACTGCCTTGTGGAATTTCAACTCTTTGTCCGTTTTTTCCCACAAGGCTGAAATATGTGCCCTCGCTTTGAAATAAGTAAGCAAGGTTAGTTTGTATTTCATCCAACAATCTGTGCTACAAATTATGGCTACAGTATATGCAATTTCTTCCACTTTTTGAGTGACACAAAGATGCTTATCTAAATGGTGGAAATGCAACAGCTGTTAATCAGGCTCACTTTGACTTTACATAGTGCACCAAGAGATAGTTTCTCACTTACGGCAACACCGGCCTGAGTACGCCTGATCTCGTCCGATCTCGGAAGCTAAGCAGGGTCGGGCCTGGTTAGTACTTGGATGGGAGACCGCCTGGGAATACCAGGTGCTGTAAGCTTTTTGTCACTGCCTTGTGGAATTTCAACTCTTTGTCCGTTTTTTCCCACAAGGCTGAAATATGTGCCCTCGCTTTGAAATAAGTAAGCAAGGTTAGTTTGTATTTCATCCAACAATCTGTGCTACAAATTATGGCTACAGTATATGCAATTTCATCCACTTTTTGAGATTGCCTTTCGCTTACGGCCACACCGGCCTGAGTACACCTGATCTCGTCCGATCTCGGAAGCTAAGCAGGGTCGGGCCTGGTTAGTACTTGGATGGGAGACCGCCTGGGAATACCAGGTGCTGTAAGCTTTTTGTCACTGCCTTGTGGAATTTCAACTCTTTGTCCGTTTTTTCCCACAAGGCTGAAATATGTGCCCTCGCTTTGAAATAAGTAAGCAAGGTTAGTTTGTATTTCATCCAACAATCTGTGCTACAAATTATGGCTACAGTATATGCAATTTCTTCCACTTTTTGAGTGACACAAAGATGCTTATCTAAATGGTGGAAATGCAACAGCTGTTAATCAGGCTCACTTTGACTTTACATAGTGCACCAAGAGATAGTTTCTCACTTACGGCAACACCGGCCTGAGTACGCCTGATCTCGTCCGATCTCGGAAGCTAAGCAGGGTCGGGCCTGGTTAGTACTTGGATGGGAGACCGCCTGGGAATACCAGGTGCTGTAAGCTTTTTGTCACTGCCTTGTGGAATTTCAACTCTTTGTCCGTTTTTTCCCACAAGGCTGAAATATGTGCCCTCGCTTTGAAATAAGTAAGCAAGGTTAGTTTGTATTTCATCCAACAATCTGTGCTACAAATTATGGCTACAGTATATGCAATTTCATCCACTTTTTGAGATTGCCTTTCGCTTACGGCCACACCGGCCTGAGTACGCCTGATCTCGTCCGATCTCGGAAGCTAAGCAGGGTCGGGCCTGGTTAGTACTTGGATGGGAGACCGCCTGGGAATACCAGGTGCTGTAAGCTTTTTGTCACTGCCTTGTGGAATTTCAACTCTTTGTCCGTTTTTTCCCACAAGGCTGAAATATGTGCCCTCGCTTTGAAATAAGTAAGCAAGGTTAGTTTGTATTTCATCCAACAATCTGTGCTACAAATTATGGCTACAGTATATGCAATTTCATCCACTTTTTGAGATTGCCTTTCGCTTACGGCCACACCGGCCTGAGTACACCTGATCTCGTCCGATCTCGGAAGCTAAGCAGGGTCGGGCCTGGTTAGTACTTGGATGGGAGACAGCCTGGGAATACCAGGTGCTGTAAGCTTTTTGTCACTGCCTTGTGGAATTTCAACTCTTTGTCCGTTTTTTCCCACAAGGCTGAAATATGTGCCCTCGCTTTGAAATAAGTAAGCAAGGTTAGTTTGTATTTCATCCAACAATCTGTGCTACAAATTATGGCTACAGTATATGCAATTTCTTCCACTTTTTGAGTGACACAAAGATGCTTATCTAAATGGTGGAAATGCAACAGCTGTTAATCAGGCTCACTTTGACTTTACATAGTGCACCAAGAGATAGTTTCTCACTTACGGCAACACCGGCCTGAGTACGCCTGATCTCGTCCGATCTCGGAAGCTAAGCAGGGTCGGGCCTGGTTAGTACTTGGATGGGAGACCGCCTGGGAATACCAGGTGCTGTAAGCTTTTTGTCACTGCCTTGTGGAATTTCAACTCTTTGTCCGTTTTTTCCCACAAGGCTGAAATATGTGCCCTCGCTTTGAAATAAGTAAGCAAGGTTAGTTTGTATTTCATCCAACAATCTGTGCTACAAATTATGGCTACAGTATATGCAATTTCATCCACTTTTTGAGATTGCCTTTCGCTTACGGCCACACCGGCCTGAGTACACCTGATCTCGTCCGATCTCGGAAGCCAAGCAGGGTCGGGCCTGGTTAGTACTTGGATGGGAGACCGCCTGGGAATACCAGGTGCTGTAAGCTTTTTGTCACTGCCTTGTGGAATTTCAACTCTTTGTCCGTTTTTTCCCACAAGGCTGAAATATGTGCCCTCGCTTTGAAATAAGTAAGCAAGGTTAGTTTGTATTTCATCCAACAATCTGTGCTACAAATTATGGCTACAGTATATGCAATTTCTTCCACTTTTTGAGTGACACAAAGATGCTTATCTAAATGGTGGAAATGCAACAGCTGTTAATCAGGCTCACTTTGACTTTACATAGTGCACCAAGAGATAGTTTCTCACTTACGGCAACACCGGCCTGAGTACGCCTGATCTCGTCCGATCTCGGAAGCTAAGCAGGGTCGGGCCTGGTTAGTACTTGGATGGGAGACCGCCTGGGAATACCAGGTGCTGTAAGCTTTTTGTCACTGCCTTGTGGAATTTCAACTCTTTGTCCGTTTTTTCCCACAAGGCTGAAATATGTGCCCTCGCTTTGAAATAAGTAAGCAAGGTTAGTTTGTATTTCATCCAACAATCTGTGCTACAAATTATGGCTACAGTATATGCAATTTCATCCACTTTTTGAGATTGCCTTTCGCTTACGGCCACACCGGCCTGAGTACGCCTGATCTCGTCCGATCTCGGAAGCTAAGCAGGGTCGGGCCTGGTTAGTACTTGGATGGGAGACCGCCTGGGAATACCAGGTGCTGTAAGCTTTTTGTCACTGCCTTGTGGAATTTCAACTCTTTGTCCGTTTTTTCCCACAAGGCTGAAATATGTGCCCTCGCTTTGAAATAAGTAAGCAAGGTTAGTTTGTATTTCATCCAACAATCTGTGCTACAAATTATGGCTACAGTATATGCAATTTCATCCACTTTTTGAGATTGCCTTTCGCTTACGGCCACACCGGCCTGAGTACACCTGATCTCGTCCGATCTCGGAAGCTAAGCAGGGTCGGGCCTGGTTAGTACTTGGATGGGAGACCGCCTGGGAATACCAGGTGCTGTAAGCTTTTTGTCACTGCCTTGTGGAATTTCAACTCTTTGTCCGTTTTTTCCCACAAGGCTGAAATATGTGCCCTCGCTTTGAAATAAGTAAGCAAGGTTAGTTTGTATTTCATCCAACAATCTGTGCTACAAATTATGGCTACAGTATATGCAATTTCTTCCACTTTTTGAGTGACACAAAGATGCTTATCTAAATGGTGGAAATGCAACAGCTGTTAATCAGGCTCACTTTGACTTTACATAGTGCACCAAGAGATAGTTTCTCACTTACGGCAACACCGGCCTGAGTACTCCTGATCTCGTCCGATCTCGGAAGCTAAGCAGGGTCGGGCCTGGTTAGTACTTGGATGGGAGACCGCCTGGGAATACCAGGTGCTGTAAGCTTTTTGTCACTGCCTTGTGGAATTTCAACTCTTTGTCCGTTTTTTCCCACAAGGCTGAAATATGTGCCCTCGCTTTGAAATAAGTAAGCAAGGTTAGTTTGTATTTCATCCAACAATCTGTGCTACAAATTATGGCTACAGTATATGCAATTTCTTCCACTTTTTGAGTGACACAAAGATGCTTATCTAAATGGTGGAAATGCAACAGCTGTTAATCAGGCTCACTTTGACTTTACATGGTGCACCAAGAGATAGTTTCTCGCTTACGGCCACACCGGCCTGAGTACGCCTGATCTCGTCCGATCTCGGAAGCTAAGCAGGGTCGGGCCTGGTTAGTACTTGGATGGGAGACCGCCTGGGAATACCAGGTGCTGTAAGCTTTTTGTCACTGCCTTGTGGAATTTCAACTCTTTGTCCGTTTTTTCCCACAAGGCTGAAATATGTGCCCTCGCTTTGAAATAAGTAAGCAAGGTTAGTTTGTATTTCATCCAACAATCTGTGCTACAAATTATGGCTACAGTATATGCAATTTCATCCACTTTTTGAGATTGCCTTTCGCTTACGGCCACACCGGCCTGAGTACACCTGATCTCGTCCGATCTCGGAAGCTAAGCAGGGTCGGGCCTGGTTAGTACTTGGATGGGAGACCGCCTGGAAATACCAGGTGCTGTAAGCTTTTTGTCACTGCCTTGTGGAATTTCAACTCTTTGTCCGTTTTTTCCCACAAGGCTGAAATATGTGCCCTCGCTTTGAAATAAGTAAGCAAGGTTAGTTTGTATTTCATCCAACAATCTGTGCTACAAATTATGGCTACAGTATATGCAATTTCTTCCACTTTTTGAGTGACACAAAGATGCTTATCTAAATGGTGGAAATGCAACAGCTGTTAATCAGGCTCACTTTGACTTTACATAGTGCACCAAGAGATAGTTTCTCACTTACGGCAACACCGGCCTGAGTACGCCTGATCTCGTCCGATCTCGGAAGCTAAGCAGGGTCGGGCCTGGTTAGTACTTGGATGGGAGACCGCCTGGGAATACCAGGTGCTGTAAGCTTTTTGTCACTGCCTTGTGGAATTTCAACTCTTTGTCCGTTTTTTCCCACAAGGCTGAAATATGTGCCCTCGCTTTGAAATAAGTAAGCAAGGTTAGTTTGTATTTCATCCAACAATCTGTGCTACAAATTATGGCTACAGTATATGCAATTTCTTCCACTTTTTGAGTGACACAAAGATGCTTATCTAAATGGTGGAAATGCAACAGCTGTTAATCAGGCTCACTTTGACTTTACATGGTGCACCAAGAGATAGTTTCTCGCTTACGGCCACACCGGCCTGAGTACGCCTGATCTCGTCCGATCTCGGAAGCTAAGCAGGGTCGGGCCTGGTTAGTACTTGGATGGGAGACCGCCTGGGAATACCAGGTGCTGTAAGCTTTTTGTCACTGCCTTGTGGAATTTCAACTCTTTGTCCGTTTTTTCCCACAAGGCTGAAATATGTGCCCTCGCTTTGAAATAAGTAAGCAAGGTTAGTTTGTATTTCATCCAACAATCTGTGCTACAAATTATGGCTACAGTATATGCAATTTCATCCACTTTTTGAGATTGCCTTTCGCTTACGGCCACACCGGCCTGAGTACACCTGATCTCGTCCGATCTCGGAAGCTAAGCAGGGTCGGGCCTGGTTAGTACTTGGATGGGAGACCGCCTGGAAATACCAGGTGCTGTAAGCTTTTTGTCACTGCCTTGTGGAATTTCAACTCTTTGTCCGTTTTTTCCCACAAGGCTGAAATATGTGCCCTCGCTTTGAAATAAGTAAGCAAGGTTAGTTTGTATTTCATCCAACAATCTGTGCTACAAATTATGGCTACAGTATATGCAATTTCTTCCACTTTTTGAGTGACACAAAGATGCTTATCTAAATGGTGGAAATGCAACAGCTGTTAATCAGGCTCACTTTGACTTTACATAGTGCACCAAGAGATAGTTTCTCGCTTACGGCCACACCGGCCTGAGTACGCCTGATCTCGTCCGATCTCGGAAGCTAAGCAGGGTCGGGCCTGGTTAGTACTTGGATGGGAGACCGCCTGGGAATACCAGGTGCTGTAAGCTTTTTGTCACTGCCTTGTGGAATTTCAACTCTTTGTCCGTTTTTTCCCACAAGGCTGAAATATGTGCCCTCGCTTTGAAATAAGTAAGCAAGGTTAGTTTGTATTTCATCCAACAATCTGTGCTACAAATTATGGCTACAGTATATGCAATTTCTTCCACTTTTTGAGTGACACAAAGATGCTTATCTAAATGGTGGAAATGCAACAGCTGTTAATCAGGCTCACTTTGACTTTACATGGTGCACCAAGAGATAGTTTCTCGCTTACGGCCACACCGGCCTGAGTACGCCTGATCTCGTCCGATCTCGGAAGCTAAGCAGGGTCGGGCCTGGTTAGTACTTGGATGGGAGACCGCCTGGGAATACCAGGTGCTGTAAGCTTTTTGTCACTGCCTTGTGGAATTTCAACTCTTTGTCCGTTTTTTCCCACAAGGCTGAAATATGTGCCCTCGCTTTGAAATAAGTAAGCAAGGTTAGTTTGTATTTCATCCAACAATCTGTGCTACAAATTATGGCTACAGTATATGCAATTTCATCCACTTTTTGAGATTGCCTTTCGCTTACGGCCACACCGGTCTGAGTACACCTGATCTCGTCCGATCTCGGAAGCTAAGCAGGGTCGGGCCTGGTTAGTACTTGGATGGGAGACCGCCTGGAAATACCAGGTGCTGTAAGCTTTTTGTCACTGCCTTGTGGAATTTCAACTCTTTGTCCGTTTTTTCCCACAAGGCTGAAATATGTGCCCTCGCTTTGAAATAAGTAAGCAAGGTTAGTTTGTATTTCATCCAACAATCTGTGCTACAAATTATGGCTACAGTATATGCAATTTCTTCCACTTTTTGAGTGACACAAAGATGCTTATCTAAATGGTGGAAATGCAACAGCTGTTAATCAGGCTCACTTTGACTTTACATAGTGCACCAAGAGATAGTTTCTTGCTTACGGCCACACCGGCCTGAGTACGCCTGATCTCGTCCGATCTCGGAAGCTAAGCAGGGTCGGGCCTGGTTAGTACTTGGATGGGAGACCGCCTGGGAATACCAGGTGCTGTAAGCTTTTTGTCACTGCCTTGTGGAATTTCAACTCTTTGTCCGTTTTTTCCCACAAGGCTGAAATATGTGCCCTCGCTTTGAAATAAGTAAGCAAGGTTAGTTTGTATTTCATCCAACAATCTGTGCTACAAATTATGGCTACAGTATATGCAATTTCATCCACTTTTTGAGATTGCCTTTCGCTTACGGCCACACCGGCCTGAGTACACCTGATCTCGTCCGATCTCGGAAGCTAAGCAGGGTCGGGCCTGGTTAGTACTTGGATGGGAGACCGCCTGGAAATACCAGGTGCTGTAAGCTTTTTGTCACTGCCTTGTGGAATTTCAACTCTTTGTCCGTTTTTTCCCACAAGGCTGAAATATGTGCCCTCGCTTTGAAATAAGTAAGCAAGGTTAGTTTGTATTTCATCCAACAATCTGTGCTACAAATTATGGCTACAGTATATGCAATTTCTTCCACTTTTTGAGTGACACAAAGATGCTTATCTAAATGGTGGAAATGCAACAGCTGTTAATCAGGCTCACTTTGACTTTACATAGTGCACCAAGAGATAGTTTCTCGCTTACGGCCACACCGGCCTGAGTACGCCTGATCTCGTCCGATCTCGGAAGCTAAGCAGGGTCGGGCCTGGTTAGTACTTGGATGGGAGACCGCCTGGGAATACCAGGTGCTGTAAGCTTTTTGTCACTGCCTTGTGGAATTTCAACTCTTTGTCCGTTTTTTCCCACAAGGCTGAAATATGTGCCCTCGCTTTGAAATAAGTAAGCAAGGTTAGTTTGTATTTCATCCAACAATCTGTGCTACAAATTATGGCTACAGTATATGCAATTTCATCCACTTTTTGAGATTGCCTTTCGCTTACGGCCACACCGGCCTGAGTACACCTGATCTCGTCCGATCTCGGAAGCTAAGCAGGGTCGGGCCTGGTTAGTACTCGGATGGGAGAAAGCCTGGGAATACCAGGTGCTGTAAGCTTTTTGTCACTGCCTTGTGGAATTTCAACTCTTTGTCCGTTTTTCCCCACAAGGCTGAAATATGTGCCCTCGCTTTGAAATAAGTAAGCAAGGTTAGTTTGTATTTCATCCAACAATCTGTGCTACAAATTATGGCTACAGTATATGCAATTTCTTCCACTTTTTGAGTGACACAAAGATGCTTATCTAAATGGTGGAAATGCAACAGCTGTTAATCAGGCTCACTTTGACTTTACATAGTGCACCAAGAGATAGTTTCTCACTTACGGCAACACCGGCCTGAGTACGCCTGATCTCGTCCGATCTCGGAAGCTAAGCAGGGTCGGGCCTGGTTAGTACTTGGATGGGAGACAGCCTGGCAATACCAGGTGCTGTAAGCTTTTTGTCACTGCCTTGTGGAATTTCAACTCTTTGTCCGTTTTTTCCCACTAGGCTGAAATATGTGCCCTCGCTTTGAAATAAGTAAGCAAGGTTAGTTTGTATTTCATCCAACAATCTGTGCTACAAATTATGGCTACAGTATATGCAATTTCATCCACTTTTTGAGATTGCCTTTCGCTTACGGCCACACCGGCCTGAGTACACCTGATCTCGTCCGATCTCGGAAGCTAAGCAGGGTCGGGCCTGGTTAGTACTTGGATGGGAGACCGCCTGGGAATACCAGGTGCTGTAAGCTTTTTGTCACTGCCTTGTGGAATTTCAACTCTTTGTCCGTTTTTTCCCACAAGGCTGAAATATGTGCCCTCGCTTTGAAATAAGTAAGCAAGGTTAGTTTGTATTTCATCCAACAATCTGTGCTACAAATTATGGCTACAGTATATGCAATTTCTTCCACTTTTTGAGTGACACAAAGATGCTTATCTAAATGGTGGAAATGCAACAGCTGTTAATCAGGCTCACTTTGACTTTACATAGTGCACCAAGAGATAGTTTCTCACTTACGGCAACACCGGCCTGAGTACGCCTGATCTCGTCCGATCTCGGAAGCTAAGCAGGGTCGGGCCTGGTTAGTACTTGGATGGGAGACAGCCTGGCAATACCAGGTGCTGTAAGCTTTTTGTCACTGCCTTGTGGAATTTCAACTCTTTGTCCGTTTTTTCCCACTAGGCTGAAATATGTGCCCTCGCTTTGAAATAAGTAAGCAAGGTTAGTTTGTATTTCATCCAACAATCTGTGCTACAAATTATGGCTACAGTATATGCAATTTCATCCACTTTTTGAGATTGCCTTTCGCTTACGGCCACACCGGCCTGAGTACACCTGATCTCGTCCGATCTCGGAAGCTAAGCAGGGTCGGGCCTGGTTAGTACTTGGATGGGAGACCGCCTGGGAATACCAGGTGCTGTAAGCTTTTTGTCACTGCCTTGTGGAATTTCAACTCTTTGTCCGTTTTTTCCCACAAGGCTGAAATATGTGCCCTCGCTTTGAAATAAGTAAGCAAGGTTAGTTTGTATTTCATCCAACAATCTGTGCTACAAATTATGGCTACAGTATATGCAATTTCTTCCACTTTTTGAGTGACACAAAGATGCTTATCTAAATGGTGGAAATGCAACAGCTGTTAATCAGGCTCACTTTGACTTTACATAGTGCACCAAGAGATAGTTTCTCACTTATGGCAACACCGGCCTGAGTACGCCTGATCTCGTCCGATCTCGGAAGCTAAGCAGGGTCGGGCCTGGTTAGTACTTGGATGGGAGACAGCCTGGCAATACCAGGTGCTGTAAGCTTTTTGTCACTGCCTTGTGGAATTTCAACTCTTTGTCCGTTTTTTCCCACTAGGCTGAAATATGTGCCCTCGCTTTGAAATAAGTAAGCAAGGTTAGTTTGTATTTCATCCAACAATCTGTGCTACAAATTATGGCTACAGTATATGCAATTTCATCCACTTTTTGAGATTGCCTTTCGCTTACGGCCACACCGGCCTGAGTACACCTGATCTCGTCCGATCTCGGAAGCTAAGCAGGGTCGGGCCTGGTTAGTACTTGGATGGGAGACCGCCTGGGAATACCAGGTGCTGTAAGCTTTTTGTCACTGCCTTGTGGAATTTCAACTCTTTGTCCGTTTTTTCCCACAAGGCTGAAATATGTGCCCTCGCTTTGAAATAAGTAAGCAAGGTTAGTTTGTATTTCATCCAACAATCTGTGCTACAAATTATGGCTACAGTATATGCAATTTCTTCCACTTTTTGAGTGACACAAAGATGCTTATCTAAATGGTGGAAATGCAACAGCTGTTAATCAGGCTCACTTTGACTTTACATAGTGCACCAAGAGATAGTTTCTCGCTTACGGCCACACCGGCCTGAGTACGCCTGATCTCGTCCGATCTCGGAAGCTAAGCAGAGTCGGGCCTGGTTAGTACTTGGATGGGAGACAGCCTGGCAATACCAGGTGCTGTAAGCTTTTTGTCACTGCCTTGTGGAATTTCAACTCTTTGTCCGTTTTTTCCCACAAGGCTGAAATATGTGCCCTCGCTTTGAAATAAGTAAGCAAGGTTAGTTTGTATTTCATCCAACAATCTGTGCTACAAATTATGGCTACAGTATATGCAATTTCATCCACTTTTTGAGGGTGCCTTTCGCTTACGGCCACACCGGCCTGAGTACTCCTGATCTCGTCCGGTCTCGGAAGCTAAGCAGGGTCGGGCCTGGTTAGTACTTGGATGGGAGACCGCCTGGGAATACCAGGTGCTGTAAGCTTTTTGTCACTGCCTTGTGGAATTTCAACTCTTTGTCCGTTTTTTCCCACAAGGCTGAAATATGTGCCCTCGCTTTGAAATAAGTAAGCAAGGTTAGTTTGTATTTCATCCAACAATCTGTGCTACAAATTATGGCTACAGTATATGCAATTTCTTCCACTTTTTGAGTGACACAAAGATGCTTATCTAAATGGTGGAAATGCAACAGCTGTTAATCAGGCTCACTTTGACTTTACATAGTGCACCAAGAGATAGTTTCTCGCTTACGGCCACACCGGCCTGAGTACGCCTGATCTCGTCCGATCTCGGAAGCTAAGCAGGGTCGGGCCTGGTTAGTACTTGGATGGGAGACCGCCTGGGAATACCAGGTGCTGTAAGCTTTTTGTCACTGCCTTGTGGAATTTCAACTCTTTGTCCGTTTTTTCCCACAAGGCTGAAATATGTGCCCTCGCTTTGAAATAAGTAAGCAAGGTTAGTTTGTATTTCATCCAACAATCTGTGCTACAAATTATGGCTACAGTATATGCAATTTCTTCCACTTTTTGAGTGACACAAAGATGCTTATCTAAATGGTGGAAATGCAACAGCTGTTAATCAGGCTCACTTTGACTTTACATAGTGCACCAAGAGATAGTTTCTCGCTTACGGCCACACCGGCCTGAGTACGCCTGATCTCGTCCGATCTCGGAAGCTAAGCAGGGTCGGGCCTGGTTAGTACTTGGATGGGAGACCGCCTGGGAATACCAGGTGCTGTAAGCTTTTTGTCACTGCCTTGTGGAATTTCAACTCTTTGTCCGTTTTTTCCCACAAGGCTGAAATATGTGCCCTCGCTTTGAAATAAGTAAGCAAGGTTAGTTTGTATTTCATCCAACAATCTGTGCTACAAATTATGGCTACAGTATATGCAATTTCATCCACTTTTTGAGATTGCCTTTCGCTTACGGCCACACCGGCCTGAGTACACCTGATCTCGTCCGATCTCGGAAGCTAAGCAGGGTCGGGCCTGGTTAGTACTTGGATGGGAGACCGCCTGGGAATACCAGGTGCTGTAAGCTTTTTGTCACTGCCTTGTGGAATTTCAACTCTTTGTCCGTTTTTTCCCACAAGGCTGAAATATGTGCCCTCGCTTTGAAATAAGTAAGCAAGGTTAGTTTGTATTTCATCCAACAATCTGTGCTACAAATTATGGCTACAGTATATGCAATTTCATCCACTTTTTGAGATTGCCTTTCGCTTACGGCCACACCGGCCTGAGTACACCTGATCTCGTCCGATCTCGGAAGCTAAGCAGGGTCGGGCCTGGTTAGTACTTGGATGGGAGACCGCCTGGGAATACCAGGTGCTGTAAGCTTTTTGTCACTGCCTTGTGGAATTTCAACTCTTTGTCCGTTTTTTCCCACAAGGCTGAAATATGTGCCCTCGCTTTGAAATAAGTAAGCAAGGTTAGTTTGTATTTCATCCAACAATCTGTGCTACAAATTATGGCTACAGTATATGCAATTTCTTCCACTTTTTGAGTGACACAAAGATGCTTATCTAAATGGTGGAAATGCAACAGCTGTTAATCAGGCTCACTTTGACTTTACATAGTGCACCAAGAGATAGTTTCTCGCTTACGGCCACACCGGCCTGAGTACGCCTGATCTCGTCCGATCTCGGAAGCTAAGCAGGGTCGGGCCTGGTTAGTACTTGGATGGGAGACCGCCTGGGAATACCAGGTGCTGTAAGCTTTTTGTCACTGCCTTGTGGAATTTCAACTCTTTGTCCGTTTTTTCCCACAAGGCTGAAATATGTGCCCTCGCTTTGAAATAAGTAAGCAAGGTTAGTTTGTATTTCATCCAACAATCTGTGCTACAAATTATGGCTACAGTATATGCAATTTCATCCACTTTTTGAGATTGCCTTTCGCTTACGGCCACACCGGCCTGAGTACACCTGATCTCGTCCGATCTCGGAAGCTAAGCAGGGTCGGGCCTGGTTAGTACTTGGATGGGAGACCGCCTGGGAATACCAGGTGCTGTAAGCTTTTTGTCACTGCCTTGTGGAATTTCAACTCTTTGTCCGTTTTTTCCCACAAGGCTGAAATATGTGCCCTCGCTTTGAAATAAGTAAGCAAGGTTAGTTTGTATTTCATCCAACAATCTGTGCTACAAATTATGGCTACAGTATATGCAATTTCTTCCACTTTTTGAGTGACACAAAGATGCTTATCTAAATGGTGGAAATGCAACAGCTGTTAATCAGGCTCACTTTGACTTTACATAGTGCACCAAGAGATAGTTTCTCACTTACGGCAACACCGGCCTGAGTACGCCTGATCTCGTCCGATCTCGGAAGCTAAGCAGGGTCGGGCCTGGTTAGTACTTGGATGGGAGACCGCCTGGGAATACCAGGTGCTGTAAGCTTTTTGTCACTGCCTTGTGGAATTTCAACTCTTTGTCCGTTTTTTCCCACAAGGCTGAAATATGTGCCCTCGCTTTGAAATAAGTAAGCAAGGTTAGTTTGTATTTCATCCAACAATCTGTGCTACAAATTATGGCTACAGTATATGCAATTTCATCCACTTTTTGAGATTGCCTTTCGCTTACGGCCACACCGGCCTGAGTACACCTGATCTCGTCCGATCTCGGAAGCTAAGCAGGGTCGGGCCTGGTTAGTACTTGGATGGGAGACCGCCTGGGAATACCAGGTGCTGTAAGCTTTTTGTCACTGCCTTGTGGAATTTCAACTCTTTGTCCGTTTTTTCCCACAAGGCTGAAATATGTGCCCTCGCTTTGAAATAAGTAAGCAAGGTTAGTTTGTATTTCATCCAACAATCTGTGCTACAAATTATGGCTACAGTATATGCAATTTCTTCCACTTTTTGAGTGACACAAAGATGCTTATCTAAATGGTGGAAATGCAACAGCTGTTAATCAGGCTCACTTTGACTTTACATAGTGCACCAAGAGATAGTTTCTCACTTACGGCAACACCGGCCTGAGTACGCCTGATCTCGTCCGATCTCGGAAGCTAAGCAGGGTCGGGCCTGGTTAGTACTTGGATGGGAGACAGCCTGGCAATACCAGGTGCTGTAAGCTTTTTGTCACTGCCTTGTGGAATTTCAACTCTTTGTCCGTTTTTTCCCACTAGGCTGAAATATGTGCCCTCGCTTTGAAATAAGTAAGCAAGGTTAGTTTGTATTTCATCCAACAATCTGTGCTACAAATTATGGCTACAGTATATGCAATTTCATCCACTTTTTGAGATTGCCTTTCGCTTACGGCCACACCGGCCTGAGTACACCTGATCTCGGAAGCTAAGCAGGGTCGGGCCTGGTTAGTACTTGGATGGGAGACCGCCTGGGAATACCAGGTGCTGTAAGCTTTTTGTCACTGCCTTGTGGAATTTCAACTCTTTGTCCGTTTTTTCCCACAAGGCTGAAATATGTGCCCTCGCTTTGAAATAAGTAAGCAAGGTTAGTTTGTATTTCATCCAACAATCTGTGCTACAAATTATGGCTACAGTATATGCAATTTCTTCCACTTTTTGAGTGACACAAAGATGCTTATCTAAATGGTGGAAATGCAACAGCTGTTAATCAGGCTCACTTTGACTTTACATAGTGCACCAAGAGATAGTTTCTCACTTACGGCAACACCGGCCTGAGTACGCCTGATCTCGTCCGATCTCGGAAGCTAAGCAGGGTCGGGCCTGGTTAGTACTTGGATGGGAGACAGCCTGGCAATACCAGGTGCTGTAAGCTTTTTGTCACTGCCTTGTGGAATTTCAACTGTTTGTCCGTTTTTTCCCACTAGGCTGAAATATGTGCCCTCGCTTTGAAATAAGTAAGCAAGGTTAGTTTGTATTTCATCCAACAATCTGTGCTACAAATTATGGCTACAGTATATGCAATTTCATCCACTTTTTGAGATTGCCTTTCGCTTACGGCCACACCGGCCTGAGTACACCTGATCTCGTCCGATCTCGGAAGCTAAGCAGGGTCGGGCCTGGTTCAGTACTTGGATGGGAGACCGCCTGGGAATACCAGGTGCTGTAAGCTTTTTGTCACTGCCTTGTGGAATTTCAACTCTTTGTCCGTTTTTTCCCACAAGGCTGAAATATGTGCCCTCGCTTTGAAATAAGTAAGCAAGGTTAGTTTGTATTTCATCCAACAATCTGTGCTACAAATTATGGCTACAGTATATGCAATTTCATCCACTTTTTGAGATTGCCTTTCGCTTACGGCCACACCGGCCTGAGTACACCTGATCTCGTCCGATCTCGGAAGCTAAGCAGGGTCGGGCCTGGTTAGTACTTGGATGGGAGACCGCCTGGGAATACCAGGTGCTGTAAGCTTTTTGTCACTGCCTTGTGGAATTTCAACTCTTTGTCCGTTTTTTCCCACAAGGCTGAAATATGTGCCCTCGCTTTGAAATAAGTAAGCAAGGTTAGTTTGTATTTCATCCAACAATCTGTGCTACAAATTATGGCTACAGTATATGCAATTTCTTCCACTTTTTGAGTGACACAAAGATGCTTATCTAAATGGTGGAAATGCAACAGCTGTTAATCAGGCTCACTTTGACTTTACATAGTGCACCAAGAGATAGTTTCTCACTTACGGCAACACCGGCCTGAGTACGCCTGATCTCGTCCGATCTCGGAAGCTAAGCAGGGTCGGGCCTGGTTAGTACTTGGATGGGAGACAGCCTGGCAATACCAGGTGCTGTAAGCTTTTTGTCACTGCCTTGTGGAATTTCAACTCTTTGTCCGTTTTTTCCCACTAGGCTGAAATATGTGCCCTCGCTTTGAAATAAGTAAGCAAGGTTAGTTTGTATTTCATCCAACAATCTGTGCTACAAATTATGGCTACAGTATATGCAATTTCATCCACTTTTTGAGATTGCCTTTCGCTTACGGCCACACCGGCCTGAGTACACCTGATCTCGTCCGATCTCGGAAGCTAAGCAGGGTCGGGCCTGGTTAGTACTTGGATGGGAGACCGCCTGGGAATACCAGGTGCTGTAAGCTTTTTGTCACTGCCTTGTGGAATTTCAACTCTTTGTCCGTTTTTTCCCACAAGGCTGAAATATGTGCCCTCGCTTTGAAATAAGTAAGCAAGGTTAGTTTGTATTTCATCCAACAATCTGTGCTACAAATTATGGCTACAGTATATGCAATTTCTTCCACTTTTTGAGTGACACAAAGATGCTTATCTAAATGGTGGAAATGCAACAGCTGTTAATCAGGCTCACTTTGACTTTACATAGTGCACCAAGAGATAGTTTCTCACTTACGGCAACACCGGCCTGAGTACGCCTGATCTCGTCCGATCTCGGAAGCTAAGCAGGGTCGGGCCTGGTTAGTACTTGGATGGGAGACAGCCTGGCAATACCAGGTGCTGTAAGCTTTTTGTCACTGCCTTGTGGAATTTCAACTGTTTGTCCGTTTTTTCCCACTAGGCTGAAATATGTGCCCTCGCTTTGAAATAAGTAAGCAAGGTTAGTTTGTATTTCATCCAACAATCTGTGCTACAAATTATGGCTACAGTATATGCAATTTCATCCACTTTTTGAGATTGCCTTTCGCTTACGGCCACACCGGCCTGAGTACACCTGATCTCGTCCGATCTCGGAAGCTAAGCAGGGTCGGGCCTGGTTCAGTACTTGGATGGGAGACCGCCTGGGAATACCAGGTGCTGTAAGCTTTTTGTCACTGCCTTGTGGAATTTCAACTCTTTGTCCGTTTTTTCCCACAAGGCTGAAATATGTGCCCTCGCTTTGAAATAAGTAAGCAAGGTTAGTTTGTATTTCATCCAACAATCTGTGCTACAAATTATGGCTACAGTATATGCAATTTCATCCACTTTTTGAGATTGCCTTTCGCTTACGGCCACACCGGCCTGAGTACGCCTGATCTCGTCCGATCTCGGAAGCTAAGCAGAGTCGGGCCTGGTTAGTACTTGGATGGGAGACAGCCTGGCAATACCAGGTGCTGTAAGCTTTTTGTCACTGCCTTGTGGAATTTCAACTCTTTGTCCGTTTTTTCCCACAAGGCTGAAATATGTGCCCTCGCTTTGAAATAAGTAAGCAAGGTTAGTTTGTATTTCATCCAACAATCTGTGCTACAAATTATGGCTACAGTATATGCAATTTCATCCACTTTTTGAGGGTGCCTTTCGCTTACGGCCACACCGGCCTGAGTACTCCTGATCTCGTCCGGTCTCGGAAGCTAAGCAGGGTCGGGCCTGGTTAGTACTTGGATGGGAGACCGCCTGGGAATACCAGGTGCTGTAAGCTTTTTGTCACTGCCTTGTGGAATTTCAACTCTTTGTCCGTTTTTTCCCACAAGGCTGAAATATGTGCCCTCGCTTTGAAATAAGTAAGCAAGGTTAGTTTGTATTTCATCCAACAATCTGTGCTACAAATTATGGCTACAGTATATGCAATTTCTTCCACTTTTTGAGTGACACAAAGATGCTTATCTAAATGGTGGAAATGCAACAGCTGTTAATCAGGCTCACTTTGACTTTACATAGTGCACCAAGAGATAGTTTCTCGCTTACGGCCACACCGTCCTGAGTACGCCTGATCTCGTCCGATCTCGGAAGCTAAGCAGGGTCGGGCCTGGTTAGTACTTGGATGGGAGACCGCCTGGGAATACCAGGTGCTGTAAGCTTTTTGTCACTGCCTTGTGGAATTTCAACTCTTTGTCCGTTTTTTCCCACAAGGCTGAAATATGTGCCCTCGCTTTGAAATAAGTAAGCAAGGTTAGTTTGTATTTCATCCAACAATCTGTGCTACAAATTATGGCTACAGTATATGCAATTTCATCCACTTTTTGAGATTGCCTTTCGCTTACGGCCACACCGGCCTGAGTACACCTGATCTCGTCCGATCTCGGAAGCTAAGCAGGGTTGGGCCTGGTTAGTACTTGGATGGGAGACCGCCTGGGAATACCAGGTGCTGTAAGCTTTTTGTCACTGCCTTGTGGAATTTCAACTCTTTGTCCGTTTTTTCCCACAAGGCTGAAATATGTGCCCTCGCTTTGAAATAAGTAAGCAAGGTTAGTTTGTATTTCATCCAACAATCTGTGCTACAAATTATGGCTACAGTATATGCAATTTCTTCCACTTTTTGAGTGACACAAAGATGCTTATCTAAATGGTGGAAATGCAACAGCTGTTAATCAGGCTCACTTTGACTTTACATAGTGCACCAAGAGATAGTTTCTCACTTACGGCAACACCGGCCTGAGTACGCCTGATCTCGTCCGATCTCGGAAGCTAAGCAGGGTCGGGCCTGGTTAGTACTTGGATGGGAGACAGCCTGGCAATACCAGGTGCTGTAAGCTTTTTGTCACTGCCTTGTGGAATTTCAACTCTTTGTCCGTTTTTTCCCACTAGGCTGAAATATGTGCCCTCGCTTTGAAATAAGTAAGCAAGGTTAGTTTGTATTTCATCCAACAATCTGTGCTACAAATTATGGCTACAGTATATGCAATTTCATCCACTTTTTGAGATTGCCTTTCGCTTACGGCCACACCGGCCTGAGTACACCTGATCTCGTCCGATCTCGGAAGCTAAGCAGGGTCGGGCCTGGTTAGTACTTGGATGGGAGACCGCCTGGGAATACCAGGTGCTGTAAGCTTTTTGTCACTGCCTTGTGGAATTTCAACTCTTTGTCCGTTTTTTCCCACAAGGCTGAAATATGTGCCCTCGCTTTGAAATAAGTAAGCAAGGTTAGTTTGTATTTCATCCAACAATCTGTGCTACAAATTATGGCTACAGTATATGCAATTTCTTCCACTTTTTGAGTGACACAAAGATGCTTATCTAAATGGTGGAAATGCAACAGCTGTTAATCAGGCTCACTTTGACTTTACATAGTGCACCAAGAGATAGTTTCTCGCTTACGGCCACACCGGCCTGAGTACGCCTGATCTCGTCCGATCTCGGAAGCTAAGCAGAGTCGGGCCTGGTTAGTACTTGGATGGGAGACAGCCTGGCAATACCAGGTGCTGTAAGCTTTTTTGTCACTGCCTTGTGGAATTTCAACTCTTTGTCCGTTTTTTCCCACAAGGCTGAAATATGTGCCCTCGCTTTGAAATAAGTAAGCAAGGTTAGTTTGTATTTCATCCAACAATCTGTGCTACAAATTATGGCTACAGTATATGCAATTTCATCCACTTTTTGAGGGTGCCTTTCGCTTACGGCCACACCGGCCTGAGTACTCCTGATCTCGTCCGGTCTCGGAAGCTAAGCAGGGTCGGGCCTGGTTAGTACTTGGATGGGAGACCGCCTGGGAATACCAGGTGCTGTAAGCTTTTTGTCACTGCCTTGTGGAATTTCAACTCTTTGTCCGTTTTTTCCCACAAGGCTGAAATATGTGCCCTCGCTTTGAAATAAGTAAGCAAGGTTAGTTTGTATTTCATCCAACAATCTGTGCTACAAATTATGGCTACAGTATATGCAATTTCTTCCACTTTTTGAGTGACACAAAGATGCTTATCTAAATGGTGGAAATGCAACAGCTGTTAATCAGGCTCACTTTGACTTTACATAGTGCACCAAGAGATAGTTTCTCGCTTACGGCCACACCGGCCTGAGTACGCCTGATCTCGTCCGATCTCGGAAGCTAAGCAGGGTCGGGCCTGGTTAGTACTTGGATGGGAGACCGCCTGGGAATACCAGGTGCTGTAAGCTTTTTGTCACTGCCTTGTGGAATTTCAACTCTTTGTCCGTTTTTTCCCACAAGGCTGAAATATGTGCCCTCGCTTTGAAATAAGTAAGCAAGGTTAGTTTGTATTTCATCCAACAATCTGTGCTACAAATTATGGCTACAGTATATGCAATTTCTTCCACTTTTTGAGTGACACAAAGATGCTTATCTAAATGGTGGAAATGCAACAGCTGTTAATCAGGCTCACTTTGACTTTACATAGTGCACCAAGAGATAGTTTCTCGCTTACGGCCACACCGGCCTGAGTACGCCTGATCTCGTCCGATCTCGGAAGCTAAGCAGGGTCGGGCCTGGTTAGTACTTGGATGGGAGACCGCCTGGGAATACCAGGTGCTGTAAGCTTTTTGTCACTGCCTTGTGGAATTTCAACTCTTTGTCCGTTTTTTCCCACAAGGCTGAAATATGTGCCCTCCCTTTGAAATAAGTAAGCAAGGTTAGTTTGTATTTCATCCAACAATCTGTGCTACAAATTATGGCTACAGTATATGCAATTTCATCCACTTTTTGAGATTGCCTTTCGCTTACGGCCACACCGGCCTGAGTACACCTGATCTCGTCCGATCTCGGAAGCTAAGCAGGGTCGGGCCTGGTTAGTACTTGGATGGGAGACCGCCTGGGAATACCAGGTGCTGTAAGCTTTTTGTCACTGCCTTGTGGAATTTCAACTCTTTGTCCGTTTTTTCCCACAAGGCTGAAATATGTGCCCTCGCTTTGAAATAAGTAAGCAAGGTTAGTTTGTATTTCATCCAACAATCTGTGCTACAAATTATGGCTACAGTATATGCAATTTCTTCCACTTTTTGAGTGACACAAAGATGCTTATCTAAATGGTGGAAATGCAACAGCTGTTAATCAGGCTCACTTTGACTTTACATAGTGCACCAAGAGATAGTTTCTCACTTACGGCAACACCGGCCTGAGTACGCCTGATCTCGTCCGATCTCGGAAGCTAAGCAGGGTCGGGCCTGGTTAGTACTTGGATGGGAGACCGCCTGGGAATACCAGGTGCTGTAAGCTTTTTGTCACTGCCTTGTGGAATTTCAACTCTTTGTCCGTTTTTTCCCACAAGGCTGAAATATGTGCCCTCGCTTTGAAATAAGTAAGCAAGGTTAGTTTGTATTTCATCCAACAATCTGTGCTACAAATTATGGCTACAGTATATGCAATTTCTTCCACTTTTTGAGTGACACAAAGATGCTTATCTAAATGGTGGAAATGCAACAGCTGTTAATCAGGCTCACTTTGACTTTACATGGTGCACCAAGAGATAGTTTCTCGCTTACGGCCACACCGGCCTGAGTACGCCTGATCTCGTCCGATCTCGGAAGCTAAGCAGGGTCGGGCCTGGTTAGTACTTGGATGGGAGACCGCCTGGGAATACCAGGTGCTGTAAGCTTTTTGTCACTGCCTTGTGGAATTTCAACTCTATGTCCGTTTTTTCCCACAAGGCTGAAATATGTGCCCTCGCTTTGAAATAAGTAAGCAAGGTTAGTTTGTATTTCATCCAACAATCTGTGCTACAAATTATGGCTACAGTATATGCAATTTCTTCCACTTTTTGAGTGACACAAAGATGCTTATCTAAATGGTGGAAATGCAACAGCTGTTAATCAGGCTCACTTTGACTTTACATGGTGCACCAAGAGATAGTTTCTCGCTTACGGCCACACCGGCCTGAGTACGCCTGATCTCGTCCGATCTCGGAAGCTAAGCAGGGTCGGGCCTGGTTAGTACTTGGATGGGAGACCGCCTGGGAATACCAGGTGCTGTAAGCTTTTTGTCACTGCCTTGTGGAATTTCAACTCTTTGTCCGTTTTTTCCCACAAGGCTGAAATATGTGCCCTCGCTTTGAAATAAGTAAGCAAGGTTAGTTTGTATTTCATCCAACAATCTGTGCTACAAATTATGGCTACAGTATATGCAATTTCATCCACTTTTTGAGATTGCCTTTCGCTTACGGCCACACCGGCCTGAGTACACCTGATCTCGTCCGATCTCGGAAGCTAAGCAGGGTCGGGCCTGGTTAGTACTTGGATGGGAGACCGCCTGGGAATACCAGGTGCTGTAAGCTTTTTGTCACTGCCTTGTGGAATTTCAACTCTTTGTCCGTTTTTTCCCACAAGGCTGAAATATGTGCCCTCGCTTTGAAATAAGTAAGCAAGGTTAGTTTGTATTTCATCCAACAATCTGTGCTACAAATTATGGCTACAGTATATGCAATTTCTTCCACTTTTTGAGTGACACAAAGATGCTTATCTAAATGGTGGAAATGCAACAGCTGTTAATCAGGCTCACTTTGACTTTACATGGTGCACCAAGAGATAGTTTCTCGCTTACGGCCACACCGGCCTGAGTACGCCTGATCTCGTCCGGTCTCGGAAGCTAAGCAGGGTCGGGCCTGGTTAGTACTTGGATGGGAGACCGCCTGGGAATACCAGGTGCTGTAAGCTTTTTGTCACTGCCTTGTGGAATTTCAACTCTTTGTCCGTTTTTTCCCACAAGGCTGAAATATGTGCCCTCGCTTTGAAATAAGTAAGCAAGGTTAGTTTGTATTTCATCCAACAATCTGTGCTACAAATTATGGCTACAGTATATGCAATTTCATCCACTTTTTGAGATTGCCTTTCGCTTACGGCCACACCGGCCTGAGTACACCTGATCTCGTCCGATCTCGGAAGCTAAGCAGGGTCGGGCCTGGTTAGTACTTGGATGGGAGACCGCCTGGAAATACCAGGTGCTGTAAGCTTTTTGTCACTGCCTTGTGGAATTTCAACTCTTTGTCCGTTTTTTCCCACAAGGCTGAAATATGTGCCCTCGCTTTGAAATAAGTAAGCAAGGTTAGTTTGTATTTCATCCAACAATCTGTGCTACAAATTATGGCTACAGTATATGCAATTTCTTCCACTTTTTGAGTGACACAAAGATGCTTATCTAAATGGTGGAAATGCAACAGCTGTTAATCAGGCTCACTTTGACTTTACATAGTGCACCAAGAGATAGTTTCTCGCTTACGGCCACACCGGCCTGAGTACGCCTGATCTCGTCCGATCTCGGAAGCTAAGCAGGGTCGGGCCTGGTTAGTACTTGGATGGGAGACCGCCTGGAAATACCAGGTGCTGTAAGCTTTTTGTCACTGCCTTGTGGAATTTCAACTCTTTGTCCGTTTTTTCCCACAAGGCTGAAATATGTGCCCTCGCTTTGAAATAAGTAAGCAAGGTTAGTTTGTATTTCATCCAACAATCTGTGCTACAAATTATGGCTACAGTATATGCAATTTCTTCCACTTTTTGAGTGACACAAAGATGCTTATCTAAATGGTGGAAATGCAACAGCTGTTAATCAGGCTCACTTTGACTTTACATAGTGCACCAAGAGATAGTTTCTCGCTTACGGCCACACCGGCCTGAGTACGCCTGATCTCGTCCGATCTCGGAAGCTAAGCAGGGTCGGGCCTGGTTAGTACTTGGATGGGAGACCGCCTGGGAATACCAGGTGCTGTAAGCTTTTTGTCACTGCCTTGTGGAATTTCAACTCTTTGTCCGTTTTTTCCCACAAGGCTGAAATATGTGCCCTCGCTTTGAAATAAGTAAGCAAGGTTAGTTTGTATTTCATCCAACAATCTGTGCTACAAATTATGGCTACAGTATATGCAATTTCATCCACTTTTTGAGATTGCCTTTCGCTTACGGCCACACCGGCCTGAGTACACCTGATCTCGTCCGATCTCGGAAGCTAAGCAGGGTCGGGCCTGGTTAGTACTTGGATGGGAGACCGCCTGGGAATACCAGGTGCTGTAAGCTTTTTGTCACTGCCTTGTGGAATTTCAACTCTTTGTCCGTTTTTCCCCACAAGGCTGAAATATGTGCCCTCGCTTTGAAATAAGTAAGCAAGGTTAGTTTGTATTTCATCCAACAATCTGTGCTACAAATTATGGCTACAGTATATGCAATTTCTTCCACTTTTTGAGTGACACAAAGATGCTTATCTAAATGGTGGAAATGCAACAGCTGTTAATCAGGCTCACTTTGACTTTACATAGTGCACCAAGAGATAGTTTCTCGCTTACGGCAACACCGGCCTGAGTACGCCTGATCTCGTCCGATCTCGGAAGCTAAGCAGGGTCGGGCCTGGTTAGTACTTGGATGGGAGACAGCCTGGCAATACCAGGTGCTGTAAGCTTTTTGTCACTGCCTTGTGGAATTTCAACTCTTTGTCCGTTTTTTCCCACAAGGCTGAAATATGTGCCCTCGCTTTGAAATAAGTAAGCAAGGTTAGTTTGTATTTCATCCAACAATCTGTGCTACAAATTATGGCTACAGTATATGCAATTTCTTCCACTTTTTGAGTGACACAAAGATGCTTATCTAAATGGTGGAAATGCAACAGCTGTTAATCAGGCTCACTTTGACTTTACATAGTGCACCAAGAGATAGTTTCTCACTTACGGCAACACCGGCCTGAGTACGCCTGATCTCGTCCGATCTCGGAAGCTAAGCAGGGTCGGGCCTGGTTAGTACTTGGATGGGAGACAGCCTGGCAATACCAGGTGCTGTAAGCTTTTTGTCACTGCCTTGTGGAATTTCAACTCTTTGTCCGTTTTTTCCCACTAGGCTGAAATATGTGCCCTCGCTTTGAAATAAGTAAGCAAGGTTAGTTTGTATTTCATCCAACAATCTGTGCTACAAATTATGGCTACAGTATATGCAATTTCATCCACTTTTTGAGATTGCCTTTCGCTTACGGCCACACCGGCCTGAGTACACCTGATCTCGTCCGATCTCGGAAGCTAAGCAGGGTCGGGCCTGGTTAGTACTTGGATGGGAGACCGCCTGGGAATACCAGGTGCTGTAAGCTTTTTGTCACTGCCTTGTGGAATTTCAACTCTTTGTCCGTTTTTTCCCACAAGGCTGAAATATGTGCCCTCGCTTTGAAATAAGTAAGCAAGGTTAGTTTGTATTTCATCCAACAATCTGTGCTACAAATTATGGCTACAGTATATGCAATTTCTTCCACTTTTTGAGTGACACAAAGATGCTTATCTAAATGGTGGAAATGCAACAGCTGTTAATCAGGCTCACTTTGACTTTACATAGTGCACCAAGAGATAGTTTCTCGCTTACGGCCACACCGGCCTGAGTACGCCTGATCTCGTCCGATCTCGGAAGCTAAGCAGAGTCGGGCCTGGTTAGTACTTGGATGGGAGACAGCCTGGCAATACCAGGTGCTGTAAGCTTTTTGTCACTGCCTTGTGGAATTTCAACTCTTTGTCCGTTTTTTCCCACAAGGCTGAAATATGTGCCCTCGCTTTGAAATAAGTAAGCAAGGTTAGTTTGTATTTCATCCAACAATCTGTGCTACAAATTATGGCTACAGTATATGCAATTTCTTCCACTTTTTGAGTGACACAAAGATGCTTATCTAAATGGTGGAAATGCAACAGCTGTTAATCAGGCTCACTTTGACTTTACATAGTGCACCAAGAGATAGTTTCTCACTTACGGCAACACCGGCCTGAGTACGCCTGATCTCGTCCGATCTCGGAAGCTAAGCAGGGTCGGGCCTGGTTAGTACTTGGATGGGAGACCGCCTGGGAATACCAGGTGCTGTAAGCTTTTTGTCACTGCCTTGTGGAATTTCAACTCTTTGTCCGTTTTTTCCCACAAGGCTGAAATATGTGCCCTCGCTTTGAAATAAGTAAGCAAGGTTAGTTTGTATTTCATCCAACAATCTGTGCTACAAATTATGGCTACAGTATATGCAATTTCTTCCACTTTTTGAGTGACACAAAGATGCTTATCTAAATGGTGGAAATGCAACAGCTGTTAATCAGGCTCACTTTGACTTTACATAGTGCACCAAGAGATAGTTTCTCGCTTACGGCCACACCGGCCTGAGTACGCCTGATCTCGTCCGATCTCGGAAGCTAAGCAGAGTCGGGCCTGGTTAGTACTTGGATGGGAGACAGCCTGGCAATACCAGGTGCTGTAAGCTTTTTGTCACTGCCTTGTGGAATTTCAACTCTTTGTCCGTTTTTTCCCACAAGGCTGAAATATGTGCCCTCGCTTTGAAATAAGTAAGCAAGGTTAGTTTGTATTTCATCCAACAATCTGTGCTACAAATTATGGCTACAGTATATGCAATTTCTTCCACTTTTTGAGTGACACAAAGATGCTTATCTAAATGGTGGAAATGCAACAGCTGTTAATCAGGCTCACTTTGACTTTACATAGTGCACCAAGAGATAGTTTCTCACTTACGGCAACACCGGCCTGAGTACGCCTGATCTCGTCCGATCTCGGAAGCTAAGCAGGGTCGGGCCTGGTTAGTACTTGGATGGGAGACAGCCTGGCAATACCAGGTGCTGTAAGCTTTTTGTCACTGCCTTGTGGAATTTCAACTCTTTGTCCGTTTTTTCCCACTAGGCTGAAATATGTGCCCTCGCTTTGAAATAAGTAAGCAAGGTTAGTTTGTATTTCATCCAACAATCTGTGCTACAAATTATGGCTACAGTATATGCAATTTCATCCACTTTTTGAGATTGCCTTTCGCTTACGGCCACACCGGCCTGAGTACACCTGATCTCGTCCGATCTCGGAAGCTAAGCAGGGTCGGGCCTGGTTAGTACTTGGATGGGAGACCGCCTGGGAATACCAGGTGCTGTAAGCTTTTTGTCACTGCCTTGTGGAATTTCAACTCTTTGTCCGTTTTTTCCCACAAGGCTGAAATATGTGCCCTCGCTTTGAAATAAGTAAGCAAGGTTAGTTTGTATTTCATCCAACAATCTGTGCTACAAATTATGGCTACAGTATATGCAATTTCTTCCACTTTTTGAGTGACACAAAGATGCTTATCTAAATGGTGGAAATGCAACAGCTGTTAATCAGGCTCACTTTGACTTTACATAGTGCACCAAGAGATAGTTTCTCGCTTACGGCCACACCGGCCTGAGTACGCCTGATCTCGTCCGATCTCGGAAGCTAAGCAGAGTCGGGCCTGGTTAGTACTTGGATGGGAGACAGCCTGGCAATACCAGGTGCTGTAAGCTTTTTGTCACTGCCTTGTGGAATTTCAACTCTTTGTCCGTTTTTTCCCACAAGGCTGAAATATGTGCCCTCGCTTTGAAATAAGTAAGCAAGGTTAGTTTGTATTTCATCCAACAATCTGTGCTACAAATTATGGCTACAGTATATGCAATTTCTTCCACTTTTTGAGTGACACAAAGATGCTTATCTAAATGGTGGAAATGCAACAGCTGTTAATCAGGCTCACTTTGACTTTACATAGTGCACCAAGAGATAGTTTCTCACTTACGGCAACACCGGCCTGAGTACGCCTGATCTCGTCCGATCTCGGAAGCTAAGCAGGGTCGGGCCTGGTTAGTACTTGGATGGGAGACAGCCTGGCAATACCAGGTGCTGTAAGCTTTTTGTCACTGCCTTGTGGAATTTCAACTCTTTGTCCGTTTTTTCCCACTAGGCTGAAATATGTGCCCTCGCTTTGAAATAAGTAAGCAAGGTTAGTTTGTATTTCATCCAACAATCTGTGCTACAAATTATGGCTACAGTATATGCAATTTCATCCACTTTTTGAGATTGCCTTTCGCTTACGGCCACACCGGCCTGAGTACACCTGATCTCGTCCGATCTCGGAAGCTAAGCAGGGTCGGGCCTGGTTAGTACTTGGATGGGAGACCGCCTGGGAATACCAGGTGCTGTAAGCTTTTTGTCACTGCCTTGTGGAATTTCAACTCTTTGTCCGTTTTTTCCCACAAGGCTGAAATATGTGCCCTCGCTTTGAAATAAGTAAGCAAGGTTAGTTTGTATTTCATCCAACAATCTGTGCTACAAATTATGGCTACAGTATATGCAATTTCTTCCACTTTTTGAGTGACACAAAGATGCTTATCTAAATGGTGGAAATGCAACAGCTGTTAATCAGGCTCACTTTGACTTTACATAGTGCAC
Source organism: Oncorhynchus mykiss (assembly GCF_013265735.2). Lineage (NCBI taxonomy): Eukaryota > Metazoa > Chordata > Actinopteri > Salmoniformes > Salmonidae > Oncorhynchus > Oncorhynchus mykiss. The sequence continues at coordinate 125,234 of NW_023493822.1, forward strand.
CAAGAGATAGTTTCTCGCTTACGGCCACACCGGCCTGAGTACGCCTGATCTCGTCCGATCTCGGAAGCTAAGCAGAGTCGGGCCTGGTTAGTACTTGGATGGGAGACAGCCTGGCAATACCAGGTGCTGTAAGCTTTTTGTCACTGCCTTGTGGAATTTCAACTCTTTGTCCGTTTTTTCCCACAAGGCTGAAATATGTGCCCTCGCTTTGAAATAAGTAAGCAAGGTTAGTTTGTATTTCATCCAACAATCTGTGCTACAAATTATGGCTACAGTATATGCAATTTCATCCACTTTTTGAGGGTGCCTTTCGCTTACGGCCACACCGGCCTGAGTACTCCTGATCTCGTCCGGTCTCGGAAGCTAAGCAGGGTCGGGCCTGGTTAGTACTTGGATGGGAGACCGCCTGGGAATACCAGGTGCTGTAAGCTTTTTGTCACTGCCTTGTGGAATTTCAACTCTTTGTCCGTTTTTTCCCACAAGGCTGAAATATGTGCCCTCGCTTTGAAATAAGTAAGCAAGGTTAGTTTGTATTTCATCCAACAATCTGTGCTACAAATTATGGCTACAGTATATGCAATTTCTTCCACTTTTTGAGTGACACAAAGATGCTTATCTAAATGGTGGAAATGCAACAGCTGTTAATCAGGCTCACTTTGACTTTACATAGTGCACCAAGAGATAGTTTCTCGCTTACGGCCACACCGGCCTGAGTACGCCTGATCTCGTCCGATCTCGGAAGCTAAGCAGAGTCGGGCCTGGTTAGTACTTGGATGGGAGACAGCCTGGCAATACCAGGTGCTGTAAGCTTTTTGTCACTGCCTTGTGGAATTTCAACTCTTTGTCCGTTTTTTCCCACAAGGCTGAAATATGTGCCCTCGCTTTGAAATAAGTAAGCAAGGTTAGTTTGTATTTCATCCAACAATCTGTGCTACAAATTATGGCTACAGTATATGCAATTTCATCCACTTTTTGAGGGTGCCTTTCGCTTACGGCCACACCGGCCTGAGTACTCCTGATCTCGTCCGGTCTCGGAAGCTAAGCAGGGTCGGGCCTGGTTAGTACTTGGATGGGAGACCGCCTGGGAATACCAGGTGCTGTAAGCTTTTTGTCACTGCCTTGTGGAATTTCAACTCTTTGTCCGTTTTTTCCCACAAGGCTGAAATATGTGCCCTCGCTTTGAAATAAGTAAGCAAGGTTAGTTTGTATTTCATCCAACAATCTGTGCTACAAATTATGGCTACAGTATATGCAATTTCTTCCACTTTTTGAGTGACACAAAGATGCTTATCTAAATGGTGGAAATGCAACAGCTGTTAATCAGGCTCACTTTGACTTTACATAGTGCACCAAGAGATAGTTTCTCACTTACGGCAACACCGGCCTGAGTACGCCTGATCTCGTCCGATCTCGGAAGCTAAGCAGGGTCGGACCTGGTTAGTACTTGGATGGGAGACAGCCTGGCAATACCAGGTGCTGTAAGCTTTTTGTCACTGCCTTGTGGAATTTCAACTCTTTGTCCGTTTTTTCCCACAAGGCTGAAATATGTGCCCTCGCTTTGAAATAAGTAAGCAAGGTTAGTTTGTATTTCATCCAACAATCTGTGCTACAAATTATGGCTACAGTATATGCAATTTCATCCACTTTTTGAGGGTGCCTTTCGCTTACGGCCACACCGGCCTGAGTACTCCTGATCTCGTCCGGTCTCGGAAGCTAAGCAGGGTCGGGCCTGGTTAGTACTTGGATGGGAGACCGCCTGGGAATACCAGGTGCTGTAAGCTTTTTGTCACTGCCTTGTGGAATTTCAACTCTTTGTCCGTTTTTTCCCACAAGGCTGAAATATGTGCCCTCGCTTTGAAATAAGTAAGCAAGGTTAGTTTGTATTTCATCCAACAATCTGTGCTACAAATTATGGCTACAGTATATGCAATTTCTTCCACTTTTTGAGTGACACAAAGATGCTTATCTAAATGGTGGAAATGCAACAGCTGTTAATCAGGCTCACTTTGACTTTACATAGTGCACCAAGAGATAGTTTCTCACTTACGGCAACACCGGCCTGAGTACGCCTGATCTCGTCCGATCTC
>NW_023493823.1:0-47749 GCF_013265735.2 Oncorhynchus mykiss
GTGACCCAATTAAAGGCACTTCCGGTTGGCACAGGAAGCTATAAGTAAACACATGTCTTTATTGACATAGCCACTTACAGAATCCTGAGTTTTAAGTCTTTAAGTTAAGAATTGACTGATCTACACAGGTTTGAATACAGTGATTTTCATAATGACAGGTTATGTGTTTCAAAACACTTTTAGGGTGAGCTAGCTTGATAGTTAACGTTTGCTTTAGTTTGCGCGCCAGCTCTGCAAATTCAGCAGGTGTGTGTGAAGGCTTCCAACAAAACGAATGACCTGCAGTGGATCAAACCATTGTGAGGCAAAGGGCGGGAGTCGCAATCTTTTGAAACTTAAAAAACGCGCTATTAAGTGTCTATAATCAGCATAAGTGCTTTCATTGCGTTCATTGATGGGGTGATCCTGGAAATGAGTCACTAGTTCTGTGTGTAAATGGGCCCGTTTGATATTGTATAGAATGCTGTTTAAGTCTATTTTCTATTGTATACTGGGTTTCCCCAATGTAGTGTTTTTTGCTAAATGTGCAAGTGATTATATACATATATGACATTTGGAGTGTAGAGTGAAATGAAAGACAACCCCCCCTCTCCAAAAGTTGGGTCTGTGCTGTTGTGAGTTGAAAAGACTTGGATAAATTCATGATGAGAGGGGTCAACTACCCCCTCTGCTGGGTAATCTAAGAAAGCAACTGGGGGAGGAAAGGGGGAGTGTACAGGGGGTTGGGGGGAAAAGAAGGGTGTGGTGTGGGTCCAAATTGTGGGTAGAGCCTATTCTAAATTTAGCTGCTCACACCAATTCTTAAAAATGAGGTCTGCTGTGGTTGTTGTTCAGTGTATCAGGTCTGTTGTGTGGAATTCATCATGTGGTATCTCCAAGAGAAATGGGCCATGTGTGGTGATGTAACCGTTAATGACTTTGAGGTTCCGTTTTCGATCTGGTGAAAGGAGGTGTGAGTGGTTAATAATGGGGATGTAAATAATTGCATTAGGGAAAAAGTGACTCTTGCTTCCTTGTGCATTGATGCATTCTGTTTTGATGTTTTGTATGGGTCATTATCCATATTGTTTATGCCCACCGAGAGAACCACTATGCATGCTGGTGTCTAAATGAACCTCTGTTTTCTCCAGGACCTTTTGAAATGGTAAAATGTTGCTCCAGGGTAACTCCTCCACTTGTATGGGTTATGGGTTATGAAATGGAGGGATTCTATTAACATTTGAGTCTCCCAAGACTAGTATTGGTTTATTTCCCTTCAAATTCCAATCTGCCACCTTGCCATTTGTGTAATACTTAAAGGCCCGTAGATGTCCTCCTAGGATCATAAATTAAACTGAGGTAAGCTCCAAGTTGCCTCTTTTTCTGGGTGGCAGTGCAGAAGTCGATGTGGTGAGAGATTCATTCAACCATAGTGTTGTTAAATATGAACATAAACGCCATATTGTGCATTTAAATGGTTTCATTGTTTTGTTAAAGGAAAGGAAAAACCTAAAGAGGAAGTGCCAAACTAAAACCAAACAAACCATAAATATATAGAGTAGAAATAAATTATGAATAAAACCATGTTCTTCTCCATCCATTTTCCTGTCTGTTAAAACCCATTTTCTAATACAGGCCATTTGGTGTTATTGTCTGTAGGTTCTGGATCCACTCCCGTGCTGCCCACAGGTCCAGAGGCCCACAGGTCCAGCCTATATGTGACTGTAACCCTGATATGGTAAGGTGAGTGATGGGGGTGCTCCTGGAAGTGGGTTATGAGTAAATTGTAGGTTGATGTGGGCACTTGGCCAATGCAAGTTCAAAACAGACAGTGTGACCCAATTAAAGGCACTTCCGGTTGGCACAGGAAGCTATACGTAAACACATATCTTGCTTGGGGTATTCTCTTACAGAATCCTGAGTTAAAGTCTTTATGTTAAAAATTGACTGATCTAGACAGGGTTGAATGCAGTCATTTCACATTTGCAGGTTATGTACATCAAAATACCTTTTGGGTGAATTTAACCACTTCCGGATGCTCCAGGATGCTTAGATTCGACACAGGTAGACCTCATAGTGGTCTGATGGACTGTCATAGAAGACAGGTTCATAAGGCATTCATAACCCACATAGGCTTCAGGTTGAATTTAGAGGTGCAGGCAATGTATTCCTATGGGGAGAGAAGTCAATGCAAACTGTTTGAAGTAAACACCTTCTTTTAACTGCTAAGGGTTAATGCCACACGGCCTAGGTTAGGCTTGCACGGATCGGAGGACCTCAGGAACGTACCTGAGGTCGAATTGTGCTTCTCACCCTAGCAGTTCTCTCACTGTCACCCAAAACAAATGACATTTTGGGCCTACTTTTCTCATGGTCGCTGCGCTCAGGACCGAGCGAGCTACGGGATATCTCGTTGAACTCTGCAACGGCCTAGAGATTATGTTTATGCCCTTGCCTGCTCTCTGTGTCTTTCAGCACCACACCTTTTCACTCCATCCTTGCTGTGTGTGTGTGTGTGTGTGAGAGCTTTTCTTGACATCTGCTGGCGGAAATTACTGATTTACAGTTTAGGAGGGTTACCTAGTCACACATGTGAAGTTTTGGAAAGATGTGACTTTTTTAACCCTTCAAAACAGACAGTGTGACCCAATTAAAGGCACTTCCGGTTGGCACAGGAAGCTATAAGTAAACACATGTCTTTATTGACATAGCCACTTACAGAATCCTGAGTTTTAAGTCTTTAAGTTAAGAATTGACTGATCTACACAGGTTTGAATACAGTGATTTTCATAATGACAGGTTATGTGTTTCAAAACACTTTTAGGGTGAGCTAGCTTGATAGTTAACGTTTGCTTTAGTTTGCGCGCCAGCTCTGCAAATTCAGCAGGTGTGTGTGAAGGCTTCCAACAAAACGAATGACCTGCAGTGGATCAAACCATTGTGAGGCAAAGGGCGGGGAGTCGCAATCTTTTGAAACTTAAAAACGCGCTATTAAGTGTCTATAATCAGCATAAGTGCTTTCATTGCGTTCATTGATGGGGTGATCCTGGAAATGAGTCACTAGTTCTGTGTGTAAATGGGCCCGTTTGATATTGTATAGAATGCTGTTTAAGTCTATTTTCTATTTATACTGGGTTTCCCCAATGTAGTGTTTTTTGCTAAAATGTGCAAGTGATTATATACATATGACATTTGGAGTGTAGAGTGAAATGAAAGACAACCCCCCCCTCTCCAAAGTTGGGTCTGTGCTGTTGTGAGTTGAAAAAGACTTGGATAAATTCATGATGAGAGGGGGTCAACTACCCCCTCTGCTGGGTAATCTAAGAAAGCAACTGGGGGAGGAAAAGGGGAGTGTACAGGGGGTTGGGGGGAAAAGAAGGGTGTGGTGTGGGTCCAAATTGTGGGTAGAGCCTATTCTAAATTTAGCTGCTCACACCAATTTCTTAAAAATGAGGTCTGCTGTGGTTGTTGTTAAGTGTATCAGGTCTGTTGTGTGGAATTCATCATGTGGTATCTCCAAGAGAAATGGGCCATGTGTGGTGATGTAACCGTTAATGACTTTGAGGTTCCGTTTTCGATCTGGTGAAAGGAGGTGTGAGTGGTTAATAATGGGGATGTAAATAATTGCATTAGGGAAAAAGTGACTCTTGCTTCCTTGTGCATTGATGCATTCTGTTTGATGTTTTGTATGGGTCATTATCCATATTGTTTATGCCCACCGAGAGAACCACTATGCATGCTGGTGTCTAAATGAACCTCTGTTTTCTCCAGGACCTTTTTGAAATGGTAAAATGTTGCTCCAGGGTAACTCTCCACTTGTATGGGTTATGGGTTATGAAATGGAGGGATTCTATTAACATTTGAGTCTCCCAAGACTAGTATTGGTTTATTTCCCTTCAATTCCAATCTGCCACCTTGCCATTTGGTGTAATACTTAAAGGCCCGTAGATGTCCTCCTAGGATCATAAATTAAACTGAGGTAAGCTCCAAGTTGCCTCTTTTTCTGGGTGGCAGTGCAGAAGTCGATGTGGTGAGAGATTCATTCAACCATAGTGTTGTTAAATATGAACATAAACGCCATATTGTGCATTTAAATGGTTTCATTGTTTGTTAAAGGAAAGGAAAAACCTAAAAGAGGAAGTGCCAAACTAAAACCAAACAAACCATAAATATATAGAGTAGAAATAAATTATGAATAAAACCATGTTCTTCTCCATCCATTTTCCTGTCTGTTAAAACCATTTTCTAATACAGGCCATTTGGTGTTATTGTCTGTAGGTTCTGGATCCACTCCCGTGCTGCCCACAGGTCCAGAGGCCCACAGGTCCAGCCTATATGTGACTGTAACCCTGATATGGTAAGGTGAGTGATGGGGTGCTCCTGGAAGTGGGTTATGAGTAAATTGTAGGTTGATGTGGGCACTTGGCCAATGCAAGTTCAAAACAGACAGTGTGACCCAATTAAAGGCACTTCCGGTTGGCACAGGAAGCTATACGTAAACACATATCTTGCTTGGGGTATTCTCTTACAGAATCCTGAGTTTAAAGTCTTTATGTTAAAAATGGACTGATCTAGACAGGGTTTGAATGCAGTCATTTTCACATTTGCAGGTTAGGTACATCAAAATACCTTTTGGGTGAATTTAACCACTTCCGGATGCTCCAGGATGCTTAGATTCGACACAGGTAGACCTCATAGTGGTCTGATGGACTGTCATAGAAGACAGGTTCATAAGGCATTCATAACCCACATAGGCTTCAGGTTGAATTTAGAGGTGCAGGCAATGTATTCCTATGGGGAGAGAAGTCAATGCAAACTGTTTGAAGTAACACCTTCTTTTAACTGCTAAGGGTTAATGCCACACGGCCAAGGTTAGGCTTGCACGGATCGGGAGGACCTCAGGAACGTACCTGAGGTCGAATTGTGCTTCTCACCCTAGCAGTTCCTCTCACTGTCACCCAAAACAAATGACATTTTGGGCCTACTTTTCTCATGGTCGCTGCGCTCAGACCGAGCGAGCTACGGGATAATCTCGTTGAACTCTGCACGGCCTAGAGATTATGTTTATTGCCCTTGCCTGCTCTCTGTGTCTTTCAGCACCACACCTTTTCACTCCATCCTTGCTGTGTGTGTGTGTGTGTGAGAGCTTTTCTTTGCAATCTGCTGGCGGAAATTACTGATTTACAGTTTAGGAGGGTTACCTAGTCACACATGTGAAGTTTTGGAAAGATGTGACTTTTTTAACCCTTCAAAACAGACAGTGTGACCCAATTAAAGGCACTTCCGGTTGGCACAGGAAGCTATAAGTAACACATGTCTTTATTGACATAGCCACTTACAGAATCCTGAGTTTTAAGTCTTTAAGTTAAGAATTGACTGATCTACACAGGTTTGAATACAGTGATTTTCATAATGACAGGTTATGTGTTTCAAAACACTTTTAGGGTGAGCTAGCTTGATAGTTAACGTTTGCTTTAGTTTTGCGCGCCAGCTCTGCAAATTCAGCAGGTGTGTGTGAAGGCTTCCAACAAAACGAATGACCTGCAGTGGATCAAACCATTGTGAGGCAAAGGGCGGGAGTTTGCAATCTTTTGAAACTTAAAAACGCGCTATTAGTGTCTATAATCAGCATAAGTGCTTTCATTGCGTTCATTGATGGGGTGATCCTGGAAATGAGTCACATAGTTCTGTGTGTAATGGGCCCGTTTGATATTGTATAGAATGCTGTTTAAGTCTATTTTCTATTGTATACTGGGTTTCCCCAATGTAGTGGTTTTTTGCTAAATGTGCAAGTGATTATATACATATGACATTTGGAGTGTAGAGTGAAATGAAAGACAACCCCCCCTCTCCAAAAGTTGGGTCTGTGCTGTTGTGAGTTGAAAAGACTTGGATAAATTCATGATGAGAGGGGGTCAACTACCCCCTCTGCTGGGTAATCTAAGAAAGCAACTGGGGGAGGAAAGGGGGAGTGTACAGGGGGTTGGGGGGAAAAGAAGGGTGTGGTGTGGGTCCAAATTGTGGGTAGAGCCTATTCTAAATTTAGCTGCTCACACCAATTCTTAAAATGAGGTCTGCTGTGGTTGTTGTTAGTGTATCAGGTCTGTTGTGTGGAATTCATCATGTGGTATCTCCAAGAGAAATGGGCCATGTGTGGTGATGTAACCGTTAATGACTTTGAGGTTCCGTTTTCGATCTGGTGAAAGGAGGTGTGAGTGGTTAATAATGGGGAATGTAAATAATTGCATTAGGGAAAAAGTGACTCTTGCTTCCTTGTGCATTGATGCATTCTGTTTGATGTTTTGTATGGGTCATTATCCATATTGTTTATGCCCACCGAGAGAACCACTATGCATGCTGGTGTCTAAATGAACCTCTGTTTTCTCCAGGACCTTTTTGAAATGGTAAAATGTTGCTCCAGGGTAACTCTCCACTTGTATGGGTTATGGGTTATGAAAATGGAGGGATTCTATTAACATTTGAGTCTCCCAAGACTAGTATTGGTTTATTTCCCTTCAATTCCAATCTGCCACATTGCCATTTGGTGTATACTTAAAGGCCCGTAGATGTCCTCCTAGGATCATAAATTAAACTGAGGTAAGCTCCAAGTTGCCTCTTTTTCTGGTGGCAGTGCAGAAGTCGATGTGGTGAGAGATTCATTCAAACCATAGTGTTGTTAAATATGAACATAAACGCCATATTGGTGCATTTAAATGGTTTCATTGTTTTGTTAAAGGAAAGGAAAAACCTAAAAGAGAGAGTGCCAAACTAAAACCAAACAAACCATAAATATATAGAGTAGAAATAAATTATGAATAAACCATGTTCTTCTCCATCCATTTTCCTGTCTGTTAAAACCCATTTTCTAATACAGGCCATTTGGTGTTATTGTCTGTAGGTTCTGGATCCACTCCGTGCTGCCCACAGGTCCAGAGGCCCACAGGTCCAGCCTATATGTGACTGTAACCCTGATATGGTAAGGTGATGGATGGGGTGCTCCTGGAAGTGGGTTATGAGTAAATTGTAGGTTGATGTGGGCACTTGGCCAATGCAAGTTCAAAACAGACAGTGTGACCCAATTAAAGGCACTTCCGGTTGGCACAGGAAGCTATACGTAAACACATATCTTGCTTGGGTATTCTCTTACAGAATCCTGAGTTTAAAGTCTTTATGTTAAAAATTGACTGATCTAGACAGGGTTGAATGCAGTCATTTTCACATTTGCAGGTTATGTACATCAAAAATACCTTTTGGGTGAATTTAACCACTTCCGGATGCTCCAGGATGCTTAGATTCGACACAGGTAGAACCTCATAGTGGGTCTGATGGACTGTCATAGAAGACAGGTTCATAAGGCATTCATAACCCACATAGGCTTCAGGTTGAATTTAGAGGTGCAGGCAATGTATTCCTATGGGGAGAGAAGTCAATGCAAACTGTTTGAAGTAAACACCTTCTTTTAACTGCTAAGGGTTAATTGCACACGGCCAAGGTTAGGCTTGCACGGATCGGGAGGACCTCAGGAAAGTACCTGAGGTCGAATTGTGCTTCTCACCCTAGCAGTTCTCTCACTGTCACCCAAAACAAATGACATTTTGGGCCTACTTTTCTCATGGTCGCTGCGCTCAGACCGAGCGAGCTACGGGATATCTCGTTGAACTCTGCACGGCCTAGAGATTATGTTTATGCCCTTGCCTGCTCTCTGTGTCTTTCAGCACCACACCTTTTCACTCCATCCTTGCTGTGTGTGTGTGTGTGTGTGAGAGCTTTTCTTTGACATCTGCTGGCGGAAATTACTGATTTACAGTTAGGAGGGTTACCTAGTCACACATGTGAAGTTTTGGAAAGATGTGACTTTTTTAACCCTTCAAAACAGACAGTGTGACCCAATTAAAGGCACTTCCGGTTGGCACAAGGAAGCTATAAGTAAACACATGTCTTTATTGACATAGCCACTTACAGAATCCTGAGTTTTAAGTCTTTAAGTTAAGAATTGACTGATCTACACAGGTTTGAATACAGTGATTTTCATAATGACAGGTTATGTGTTTCAAACACTTTTAGGGTGAGCTAGCTTGATAGGTTAACGTTTGCTTTAGTTTGCGCGCCAGCTCTGCAAATTCAGCAGGTGTGTGTGAAGGCTTCCAACAAAACGAATGACCTGCAGTGGATCAAAACCATTGTGAGGCAAAGGGCGGGAGGTCGCAATCTTTTTGAAACTTAAAAACGCGCTATTAAGTGTCTATAATCAGCATAAGTGCTTTCATTGCGTTCATTGATGGGGTGATCCTGGAAATGAGTCACTAGTTCTGTGTGTAAATGGGCCCGTTTGATATTGTATAGAATGCTGTTTAAGTCTATTTTCTATTGTATACTGGGTTTCCCCAATGTAGTGTTTTTTGCTAAAATGTGCAAGTGATTATATACATATATGACATTTGGAGTGTAGAGTGAAATGAAAGACAACCCCCCTCTCCAAAAGTTGGGTCTGTGCTGTTGTGAGTTGAAAAGACTTGGATAAATTCATGATGAGAGGGGGTCAACTACCCCCTCTGCTGGGTAATCTAAGAAAGCAACTGGGGGAGGAAAGGGGGAGTGTACAGGGGGTTGGGGGGAAAAGAAGGGTGTGGTGTGGGTCCAAATTGTGGGTAGAGCCTATTCTAAATTTAGCTGCTCACACCAATTCTTAAAAATGAGGTCTGCTGTGGTTGTTGTTCAGTGTATCAGGTCTGTTGTGTGGAATTCATCATGTGGTATCTCCAAGAGAAATGGGCCATGTGTGGTGATGTAACCGTTAATGACTTTGAGGTTCCGTTTTCGATCTGGTGAAAGGAGGTGTGAGTGGTTAATAATGGGATGTAAATAATTGCATTAGGGAAAAAAGTGACTATTGCTTCCTTGTGCATTGATGCATTCTGTTTGATGTTTTGTATGGGTCATTATCCATATTGTTTATGCCACACCGAGAGAACCACTATGCATGCTGGTGTCTAAATGAACCTCTGTTTTCTCCAGGACCTTTTTGAAATGGTAAAATGTTGCTCCAGGGTAACTCTCCACTTGTATGGGTTATGGTTATGAAATGGAGGGATTCTATTAACATTTGAGTCTCCCAAGACTAGTATTGGTTTATTTCCCTTCAAATTCCAATCTGCCACCTTGCCATTTGGTGTAATACTTAAAGGCCCGTAGGATGTCCTCCTAGGATCATAAATTAAACTGAGGTAAGCTCCAAGTTGCCTCTTTTTCTGGGTGGCAGTGCAGAAGTCGATGTGGTGAGAGATTCATTCAACCATAGTGTTGTTAAATATGAACATAAACGCCATATTGTGCATTTAAATGGTTTCATTGTTTTGTTAAGGAAAGGAAAAACCTAAAAGAGGAAGTGCCAAACTAAAACCAAACAAACCATAATATATAGAGTAGAAATAAATTATGAATAAAACCAGTGTTCTTCTCCATCCATTTTCCCTGTCTGTTAAAACCCATTTTCTAATACAGGCCATTTGGTGTTATTGTCTGTAGGTTCTGGATCCACTCCCGTGCTGCCCACAGGTCCAGAGGCCCACAGGTCCAGCCTATATGTGACTGTAACCCTGATATGGTAAGGTAGTGATGGGGTGCTCCTGGAAGTGGGTTATGAGTAAATTGTAGGTTGATGTGGGCACTTGGCCAATGCAAGTTCAAAACAGACAGTGTGACCCAATTAAAGGCACTTCCGGTTGGCACAGGAAGCTATACGTAAACACATATCTTGCTTGGGGTATTCTCTTACAGAATCCTGAGTTTAAAGTCTTTATGTTAAAATTGACTGATCTAGACAGGGTTGAATGCAGTCATTTTCACATTTGCAGGTTATGTACATCAAAATACCTTTGGGTGAATTTAACCACTTCCGGATGCTCCAGGATGCTTAGATTCGACACAGGTAGACCTCATAGTGGTCTGATGGACTGTCATAGAAGACAGGTTCATAAGGCATTCATAACCCACATAGGCTTCAGGTTGAATTTAGAGGTGCAGGGCAATGTATTCCTATGGGGAGAGAAGTCAATGCAAACTGTTTGAAGTAAACACCTTCTTTTAACTGCTAAGGGTTTAATGCCACACGGCCAAGGTTAGGCTTGCACGGATCGGGAGGACCTCAGGAACGTACCTGAGGTCGAATTGTGCTTCTCACCCTAGCAGTTCTCTCACTGTCACCCAAAACAAATGACATTTTGGGCCTACTTTTCTCATGGTCGCTGCGCTCAGACCGAGCGAGCTACGGGATATCTCGTTGAACTCTGCACGGCCTAGAGATTATGTTTATGCCCTTGCCTGCTCTCTGTGTCTTTTCAGCACCACAACCTTTTCACTCCATCCTTGCTGTGTGTGTGTGTGTGTGTGTGTGAGAGCTTTCTTTGACATCTGCTGGCGGCAAATTACTGATTTACAGTTTAGGAGGGTTACCTAGTGTTAATAATGGGATATGTAGGAGGGTTGAGCCGGTCAAGGATCGATTCAGACAAGGTGGTCTATTGTATGACAAGTGACAGTTTAATTATGAGTAAAGATATCTGGTACAACTATACGGGCCCATTTCATTCGGTTCTTAAGGAACCAGCAGAAAAGAGCGCAGATAACAGAGTGCACATGTCTCATATACAGAACAGAAAGTAGGTTGATTCTAGAAGATTCGGGTCTTCGGGTTGGTTCAGGCTGAGGTGTAGTCTTCTTGATTGGCCCTGTTGGGCCGTCCGTCATCCCTCTGAGTCTTGTTCTTTGCCACACAATGTTCAGCTAAAAAGGAGATTAGGTGTGTGCGCTGTCCTCAGTCACACAATGTTCGGCTAGAAGGAGATTAGGTGTGTGCGCTGGTTTCTGCAAGTCAAGGCTGTCTCTTCCTCCCAATGTGTGGGTGTAGTCTTTATCTGTGTGTCCTCGGCAGTTAGTGTGTGTAATGTGTGTGTGCTGTGTGTGTGGGTGTGGGAGCTATCCTGTATGGGACCTAACATGTTTTAACTGTGAAAATACGTTGTCTCAGTTATAGCAATGTAATAGCAGTAGGCTGGTCACCTGCATAAGAATAGCACTTCCTTACAAATCCCTCTCTTCACGTCTCCCCAGAGACGTGACACAACCTAACTAGATCCAGACACAAAAAGAAAACTTTTCCCAGAAGGAAAAGTTGTTGTGATTCCCTCTCTTCACATCTCCTAAGAGATGTGACATAAACTAGGCTAACAATTACAAAGTTGAAAATACCTTCATGTTCTCCATTCGATCCCACTATGTACTAGATTGGCTACCAGCCACCTAGGAACTTGCAACCCTCATGCCAAAAGAGAACAACAGCTCATTGAAAAACAGAACAAAAGAAAATGATGTGAAATTTAAGCCCCCCTTTTTGACACCCACTAGGGTGTCACTCATTATCCCTTATTTCAGCAGTCATAGCATTTCATGAAAAAGAAAAACAAAACCTAGTAGGCACTCTCAACCTCATCCTCAAATTCGGGCAGGTCATTAGCAAGCAGAGGAAACATCTGTGAAAGGGGGGAAGGGTCAATAGCTCTAGAGATAACCCTAGTGGTGAGGGAACGGATACATGGAATGCAACAGCATCCACAGAGAACCAAAATGGCCGCGGAACACCGAAATGGAGACCAAAATGGAGGAGACCAGGGTTTTATATTTACCAAAGGCACTCATCCAGGAGTCCCACATTGAGGGTATCAATCCCAGAATGAGATTTCATTTTACCATTAAGAGTCCTCAAACCTTCTAGGGCTACGGTCAAGCTACCATCGGAGGCTGTGTTATTAGGGATGAAAATACAACACTGTTCACCAAACATAGTGCAAGCTCCACCTTTCTCTGCCGGTAGCATATCCACTGCAATGCGATTCTGGAATGTATTCTATCCACATTTTATTAACAGTGCACCACCAACAAATGGAGGACTCAAACCCAGCTGCCACCTGATCCACCAACTTGTACTCGTCAGAACTCCCCTTGGGACTCCAATGGCGTCTATGTACGTCGATCACCACTAGATGGGTGGTGGCACGCCTGGAACGTCCCCTGGATATTCAGGGTTCACCCTCTGGACCCTAAGGATGAGGTCTCCAGCCTCTGTAGGGTAGATAGAAACAGGCAAAAGGAGAGTAACAAGTGCACAGCTTCCAGTAGTATTGGAGGGTAATTTATCAAACAGGACAGTGTTGCCACACCACCACCTCACATCTGCTCTGGATATTGGACTGAACTCCCAACAATGTTGATTGTATCCAGACACCAATTCCCAGGAACCTGTCCCACATTAGTACCGCCTCCCGTCATTTTGACACAGGTGAAAATGTGCCCTGGCAACCTTGTTGGAAAACAATGGTTTCCTAGCAGTAGATTTAGTCATGGGATAGACAGCATCCCAGGCAGAGCAATTACAACTGGGGTTATCCGTAGTCATTAATGGGATTAAACATGTTAGAGTCACATCTGTAACAGACTTCTTAAAACACGGTATGATGCAAGCAGCACAACACATCAATAATACAAATACAAGAATTAGGGTCAGAAATCCAGTAACCACCATACCAGTGTACTTACCAAACCAGGCTCCCAACCAAAAGAACAGTCCAGACTCCTCCACCCCCGCCATGGTCCTCATCTCAGCAGATAGTGCACCAAGCCCATTAAAGGCCTTAGCTATACCACCATCTGGAGTGGTGTTATTAGGAATATACGTGCAACATTGGTTCACCGAACATCTTGCAGACTGTCTGGCAAACCCTAGATGTGGCCTCAAGCTGTTCAGACAGACCAGCATCACGGGGGTAATTCACAAAACGCTGTTGATTATAGTAGATATAACTGATCCATGCAGTCTGTCTAGCATCCACTATGGCTGGACCTATAATAGGTAGTAAGTGCCAGAGTCCATCATTCCTACCCAAGGCCTGAAACTCATGAGGAACCCCATTGGCACTCTCAACAGGTTAGTGTGTATGTCAACTACATCCTCTGTCCATGGAGCACTACATCTATGTCTCCCATGGGATGGAATGTTTTCAGGTCCCCTGGATACAGAACCAACAGCTGTTCAGAAGTAACATCAACAATGGTCAGTGGAATTATCAAACTGGTCAGAGCATACATACCTTGCCTGTCTCCTCTAAGAATGGGTCTCAGTACTCTTTTGGGTCCACATATCCACCACACATCAGGCCAGACCACTAGTTTGGTTTAAGGCCTGTAACTGGCCAAGTGGCATAAATGGTTATGTTACTGCTGCAATCAGCTTCAGGCAATCTCCCATAGTCCATGCCATTACCTGTACCCGTGATGCAACTGTAATTGCCCCCATATGCCTTAACACCCCAAGGGGCCCAGTGAGGAGGTACTGTAGGAAACACAAGGCTCAAAGAGGAACAGAGGGTTGAATTGGGCTGAACCTGGTAAAAACCTCTCAGAATACACAACCACCCCTCTCCTTCTCCTATAGCAAATGGGTGTGTAGCCAGAACAAGTCTAGCATGACTACAAATAGTGCAGTCCTTTCTTCTCAGGGTTTTAGCTGTGTACCTCATATAAGACAGCCACAAATTGTCCCTACCATCAAACCCAGTCTCAGTGCCTAATTGATCAATAGCTGTGTAGGTCTCTAACATTAATTACCTGAATAGGATTTTTTTAACACAGTGGTGGTAGGTGGCAGGTTCGGTCCAGGGGTGGTAGAGGAGTGTGTCTGGCCCTGGTTCGTCTGGGACCTCTGGTTTTGGCAGCTCCCTAATAGAAAACACACCCATCGTGTCTGTCCCGGTCCTTTGTAGTCCGAGGGTGTAAGTGCCTGCATCAGAGAGCTTAATAGTTTTGATGGTTAGTAGGATTTCATCACATTTACAAAGTTCAACAGTGCTACCAGTTTTCCCCATATGATGGAAAACCTATCCACCTTTGTGGGATCCCCTATGCTATAAGAATACCCTCTTCTCCAATCCTAGAATTGTCCCAAGTTGGTTATCATGTAATCCCCATATGGACACCCTCCCCCATTACACAGGTACACTGACACTCCTGTAAAGCCCCACCCTCTCCAGAGAACACATCACTAGCAAGAGCCAGACACATCTTCACTTCTATGAACAAAAACAGGGGTGACAGGACAGGGAGGGTTACTTCATTCGAGGATGGCCCCCGGAATTCTGTTAATTCCAGTTCTCCTCTCGAACACTGTTTTTTGTTCGACAGTGTCATGTGTCCTACCCTCCCCCGTGCGATATGAATCCGTGGTAGCTCTTTCAGCTAGCTGTCACCAGGAGTCCTTGTATGGTCCCCCCAACAAGCCTCTGGGACTGGATTGAGTGACTTCACCTGTAGTTCACCTGTAATGCATAAAATCCTGGACATACAGGCTTGGTTAACAAACAGTTTCTCATATGTTTATCTGATTATATATTTAGTTTCTTATCCAATAGGCCCCATCCTATCCTAGACCACAATTTACCCATCCCCCTTTTGATACCTGGCTCTGCCCAGGTAACAACCTTACCTACTCTAAATAATGACTTAGGTAAGATTAGTATATTATCCTTCTGTTCTGACATTATCATGTAGGAGCGCCCCTTTCATTTTCCACATGTCCAATTCTCCCTTTTGGTCTCCACTCAGTAACTGTTATCTACACATTCTGTTATCTTTGCTCGTCCTGGCTCCCTTTTAAAACTTATCCTCTCTGCTCTCCAACCTTCAAGGTCTCTGCAGTGCAGGGGAGGGCTCTTCTGTCTGCCTTTTCCCCTTATCTGTCTGTAGCTCGTTTTCTCATGTTTCCAAATTTGAACTAAATGTCTCACTGTTTGGCTTTATCTAAACTCATGGATTTTTTTTTTAGAAAAACATGTCTATGGTGGCACTTTCTAAAGTCCTTATATAGGTTAATTAAACCCCACTATAATTAATTTACCTTAAAAAATAAAAACAAAAACAAACCGTATTACCCATGACCACAAATTAAATATTCAAATGGCACCCCCTATATACAGGTGTTAAAACCAAACACAAATATCTCAAGTTCTTCCTGCCCTGTTTGCTCAAAATATGTCCCAAATACTTAACATGAGTCTACCATAAATAAAACTTATCCTAGCTAAATTTTCACACCACGTTCATCAGAGAAAATATAATGACACTATATGTAAATTTCACTGCCTTTTTGTATTAAATTACCTTAATATCAGTATTACAAATTACCCTAGATTCTCCATCCAAATTGCTTTCCAATGAGGCTGATCAGACCCCAAAGGAAAGTTACAATGGAGGTCATAAGTCATACCACCCCTTCAAAGAAGTGTTTCTTACTATATTAAACAACATTCCTCTATCAAAAGATTTCACCTATTTAATTAAGACTCAGAAAATAAAAACGTATAATAATTCATATGTGAGTGTACCCCTTTAAGATATCTTGTCTCTGGGAACATGGAAATCCCCTTAAACCCAAAACGTTTGCTACAAACAAAACCTAATAATTATAATAATACCTTCAATAATTTGTTTTAAATTTCCTCAATGTTTCATGTAACTCATTCAGTCTTTAAAGGATTGTCTCCCAAAATGCTTTATACCCTGCCAATAAACTCACACAATTGTGATAAACGTGCACTGTCCCTTAACGTAAAATAATATCAGCCTGCAATCCACTCTGCGGGCCTTTCATTGTTCCCCATAATGAAAACAGATTCTAATGTTAGTATACCTTAACCTCCTGTTTAATTTCAGTGGTGTTATCTGAACAATCAAACCAAAATCAATAACCGGGAAGTACTTGTGTAAATTAATTAAAAGAACAAAATAAATCTACCTTATTTCTCAGCACTTGGTTAGAACATCACTCCCGTTTTACATCGAACACACCCTTCGCCCCGTCCCTAGTGTATATCTTATCTATTATTCAGTGGCTCAATTAATGTTTAACGTAAGTATGTTCAGATGTTGATTATGTAATTCTACAATATTAGTATAGTTCAAACCTCATATAATATATATATATTTTTTTGAATTTAGGAAATACTTTTTCCACAATAATTTTAAATATTGGTAATGGATATCAGGGACTTGTGAAACGCCGTTTACATTTAGTCTATAGTCAACACACAAATATTCTTACATGGACATAGTCTTAAACAAAATTGATCAATTAGAACATCTTATTCTATGACATCACACATTCGTACATTTATCACATTCATTCTGGCCACAACACAAAGCGGACTTTTTCAGTCCAACATACAATTAATCTATTGTAGACACCTCACCGGACACTACCGGCTATTGGATTTTACCTCACCGGACACTACCGCTATTGGTTTTCTCTAAAACACTAATTGAATTTATCTTTTGCAGATGGATGATCGAATCACACTCAGATGTTAATGATAAAACTGATCACGCCCTTTTTCAGACGCCCGAACGAATATCACTTATACAAAGAATATAATCCTGATCACATCAATACTCAATAATAGACCACCTTACCCAGACACAGCTGGACCGGTCACTAGCCGGACTATCGGTGAAAATCTATCCTAGACTATATTTTATTCCTTACTGGTGTCTGCCACCAGACCGTTCACAGCCGGACTATCAGAATATTCTATTAATATTAGGTCTACTACTAAATATCCCTTACCGGTGTCTGCCACCGGACCGTTCTCATGCCGGACTATCGGAATATTCTAACTACTACTCATCCCTTACCGGTGTCTGCCACCGGACCGTTCTCATGCCGGACTATCGGGATATTCTAATTACCACATATGTTTACTTCACTGTCAATTTCAAGTCCATTATTTACGTAAAATTTACACAAAAATTCTTACCCACACTCGGTACTACTGATCGTAATTTGGTATGACTATTCGACAATATGCAAAGTTTGATAAAACAGGTTTTGCTTACCTTATTTTGTGGTCGACCAGAGATCAGTTTCCCGAGTTGAGCAGAATTGTTGTCCACCCCCGAATGGTTTTCACCTGTCCTCCGGGAACCGTCCTTTCACCAACTCGCTCCCTCACACCCACATCACCACTCTGGACTGGGTCGTTTAGTAAACCATCCCTCTGCTACCAAGTTTCTGTTAATAATGGGATATGTAGGAGGGTGAGCCGGTCAAGGATCGATTCAGACAAAGGTGGTCTATTGTATGACAAGTGACAGTTTAATTATGAGTAAAGATATCTGGTACAACGTATACGGGCCCATTTCATTCGGTTCTTAAGGAACCAGCAGAAAAGAGCGCAGATGTCTCATATACAGAACAGAAAGTAGGTTGATTCTAGAAGATCGGGTCTTCGGGTTGTTCAGGCTGAGGTGTAGTCTTCTTGGATTGGCCTGTTGGGCCGTCCGTCATCCCTCTGAGTCTTGTTCTTTGCCACACAATGTTCAGCTAAAAAGGAGATTAGGGTGTGTGCGCTGTCCTCAGTCACACAATGTTCGGCTAGAAAGGAGATTAGGTGTGTGGCGCTGGTTTCTGCAAGTCAAGGCTGTCTCTTCCTCCCAATGTGTGGGTGTATGTCTTATCTGTGTGTCCTCGGCAGTTAGTGTGTGTAATGTGTGTGTGCTGTGTGTGTGGGTGTGGGAGCTATCCTGTATGGGACCTAACATGTTTTACTGTGAAAATACGTTGTCTCAGTTATAGCAATGTAATAGCAGTAGGCTGGTCACCTGCATAAGAAATAGCACTTCCTTACACTAGTCACACATGTGAAGTTTAGGAAAGATGTGACTTTTTTAACCCTTCAAAACAGACAGTGTGACCCAATTAAAGGCACTTCCGGTTGGCACAGGAAGCTATAAGTAAACACATGTCTTTATTGACATAGCCACTTACAGAATCCTGAGTTTTAAGTCTTTAAGTTAAGAATTGACTGATCTACACAGGTTTGAATACAGTGATTTTCATAATGACAGGTTATGTGTTTCAAAACACTTTTAGGGTGAGCTAGCTTGATAGTTAACGTTTGCTTTAGTTTGCGCGCCAGCTCTGCAATTCAGCAGGTGTGTGTGAAGGCGTCCACTGCAGGTCATTAGTTTTGTTGGATCAAACCATTGTGAGGCAAAGGGCGGGAGTCGCAATCTTTTGAAAACTTAAAAAACGCGCTATTAAGTGTCTATAATCAGCATAAGTGCTTTCATTGCGTTCATTCATATTATTGAAATTACATAGATATGTTTACAGTGATATATTGGGGGGGGAAATCATATTTTCCCAGGATAGGGGGGGTCGTGTCCCCCCCTGGGATTTCTGCCTATGCACGTGATATCTCCTCACTCACGTGGTTGATTGAAGAACTGATTTGTGTTGTGAAGCAGAAATTCACCAAGCGTTGGATTGTTCACCCACTAATAGGGAACGTGAGCTGGGTTTAGACCGTCGTGAGACAGGTTAGTTATAAATTATATATATATAAATTCAAAGATGAAGAAGGAGGGATGACTAGAAACGATTCAGTTGACCGTTTTATGTGTGGATTAATTGTCGGAGTAGAGGAATTTGTGTAATTCAGGTAAAAAATAACGCAATGTTTATACCACAGGACAAATTAGCTAGCGGGTTAACTCGCTAAATTGCCATACATGTTTCATGCCTTCGGCCTGTCCCCAATTTAATGCCATTGGTCACATATTTTGTTTTGATATTTTAACCTGCTGGTATGTTTATAATGAACTTTATCTGTCGAAAATGGAAATTGTGAGGTTTGAGGTCTTGTGGTGGCTTTACTACTTTGTCCCGCTCGGGATGGTCTAGCAACCATCGCGTTTTGTCCATTTGGGATCCTGTGTATGCGGTAGATTTTTGCCGTGTTTGCGGCCACTTGGGAAATGGGAGATACGGGTCCGGAAACCTTTTTTTTTTTTTTTTTCTAGTGATTTGTTGACCGCTTCGGTGTAATTGTAGGTCTCTTACGGTCCACTGCTTTTGGCCGCCCACGGGTCCACCCAGACACGACTGTAATCCTGATATATTTGAGGTAAGTGATGGGGTGATCCTGGAAATGAGTCACTAGTTCTGTGTGTAAATGGGCCCGTTTGATATTGTATAGAAATGCTGTTTAAGTCTATTTTCTATTGTATACTGGGTTTCCCCAATGTAGTGTTTTTTGCTAATGTGCAGTGATTATATACATATATGACATTTGGAGTGTAGAGTGAAATGAAAGACAACCCCCCCTCTCCAAAAGTTGGGTCTGTGCTGTTGTGAGTTGAAAAGACTTGGATAAATTCATGATGAGAGGGGTCAACTACCCCCTCTGCTGGGTAATCTAAGAAAGCAACTGGGGGAGGAAAGGGGGGAGTGTACAGGGGTTGGGGGGAAAAGAAGGGTGTGGTGTGGGTCCCAATTGTGGGTAGAGCCTATTCTAAATTTAGCTGCTCACACCAATTCTTAAAAATGAGGTCTGCTGTGGTTGTTGTTCAGTGTATCAGGTCTGTTGTGTGGAATTCATCATGTGGGTATCTCCAAGAGAAATGGGCCATGTGTGGTGATGTAACCGTTAATGACTTTGAGGTTCCGTTTTCGATCTGGTGAAAGGAGGTGTGCAGTGGTTAATAATGGGGATGTAAATAATTGCATTAGGGAAAAAGTGACTCTTGCTTCCTTGTGCATTGATGCATTCTGTTTGATGTTTTGTATGGGTCATTATCCATATTGTTTATGCCCACCGAGAGAACCACTATGCATGCTGGTGTCTAAATGAACCTCTGTTTTCTCCAGGACCTTTTTGAAATGGTAAAATGTTGCTCCAGGGTAACTCTCCACTTGTATGGGTTATGGGTTATGAAATGGAGGGATTCTATTAACATTTGAGTCTCCCAAGACTAGTATTGGTTTATTTCCTTAAAATTCCAATCTGCCACCTTGCCATTTGGTGTAATACTTAAAGGCCCGTAGATGTCCTCCTAGGATCATAAATTAAACTGAGGTAAGCTCCAAGTTGCCTCTTTTCTGGGTGGCAGTGCAGAAGTCGATGTGGTGAGAGATTCATTCAACCATAGTGTTGTTAAATATGAACATAAACGCCATATTGTGCATTTAAATGGTTTCATTGTTTTGTTAAAGGAAAGGAAAAACCTAAAAGAGGAAGTGCCAAACTAAAACCAAACAAACCATAAATATATAGAGTAGAAATAAATTATGAATAAAACCATGTTCTTCTCCATCCATTTTCCTGTCTGTTAAAACCCATTTTCTAATACAGGCCATTTGGTGTTATTGTCTGTAGGTTCTGGATCCACTCCCGTGCTGCCCACAGGTCCAGAGGCCCACAGGTCCAGCCTATATGTGACTGTAACCCTGATATGGTAAGGTGAGTGATGGGGTGCTCCTGGAAGTGGGTTATGAGTAAATTGTAGGTTGATGTGGGCACTTGGCCAATGCAAGTCAAAACAGACAGTGTGACCCAATTAAAGGCACTTCCGGTTGGCACAGGAAGCTATACGTAAACACATATCTTGCTTGGGGTATTCTCTTACAGAATCCTGAGTTTAAAGTCTTTATGTTAAAAATTGACTGATCTAGACAGGGTTGAATGCAGTCATTTTCACATTTTCAGGTTATGTACATCAAACTACCTTTTGGGTGAATTTAACCACTTCCGGATGCTCCAGGATGCTTAGATTCGACACAGGTAGACCTCATAGTGGTCTGATGGACTGTCATAGAAGACAGGTTCATAAGGCATTCATAACCCACATAGGCTTCAGGTTGAATTTAGAGGTGCAGGCAATGTATTCCTATGGGGAGAGAAGTCAATGCAAACTGTTTGAAGTAAACACCTTCTTTTAACTGCTAAGGTTAATGCCACACGGCCAAGGTTAGGCTTGCACGGATCGGGAGGACCTCAGGAACGTACCTGAGGTCGAATTGTGCTTCTCACCCTAGCAGTTCTCTCACTGTCACCCAAAACAAATGACATTTTGGGCCTACTTTTCTCATGGTCGCTGCGCTCAGACCGAGCGAGCTACGGATATCTCGTTGAACTCTGCACGGCCTAGAGATTATGTTTATGCCCTTGCCTGCTCTCTGTGTCTTTCAGCACCACACCTTTTCACTCCATCCTTGCTGTGTGTGTGTGTGTGTGTGAGAGCTTTTTCTTTGACATCTGCTGGCGGAAATTACTGATTTACAGTTTAGGAGGGTTACCTAGTCACACATGTGAAGTTTGGAAAGATGTGACTTTTTTAACCCTTCAAAACAGACAGTGTGACCCAATTAAAGGCACTTCCGGGTTGGCACAGGAAGCTATAAGTAAACACATGTCTTTATTGACATAGCCACTTACAGAATCCTGAGTTTTAAGTCTTTAAGTTAAGAATTGACTGATCTACACAGGTTTGAATACAGTGATTTTCATAATGACAGGTTATGTGTTTCAAAACACTTTTAGGGTGAGCTAGCTTGATAGTTAACGTTTGCTTTAGTTTGCGCGCCAGCTCTGCAAATTCAGCAGGTGTGTGTGAAGGCTTCCAACAAAACGAATGACCTGCAGTGGATCAAACCATTGTGAGGCAAAGGGCGGGAGTCGCAATCTTTTGAAACTTAAAAACGCGCTATTAACCTTTCTGATCTCCCCATCCGGATCCGGGTTCGTGAATACAGACTCAAGCTCATTACCATAACGCAACGTTAACTATTCATGAAAATCGCAAATGAAATGAAATAAATATGCTAGCTCTCAAGCTTAGCCTTTTGTTAACAACACTGTCATCTCAGATTTCAAATATGCTTCTCAACCATTGCAAAACAAGCATTTGTGTAACAGTATTGATGGCTAACGTAGCATTAGCATTCAGCTGGCAACATTTACACAAAAAAACAGAAAAGCATTCAAAAAAAATCATTTACCTTTGAAGAACTTCAGATGTTTTCAATGAGGAGACTCTCAGATAGCAAATGTTCAGTTTTTCCTGAAAGATTATTTGTTTAGGACAAATCGCTCCGTTTTCTGCGTCACGTTTAGCTATGAAAAAACCCCTGTATCCAGGATTGTGTAAATCTATCAGCAAGCTCATTAGCATAACACAACGTTAACTATTTATGAAATCGCAAATGAAATGAAATAAATATGCCATCTCTCAAGCTTAGCCTTTTGTAAACAACACTGTCATCTCAGATTTTCAAAATATGCTTCTCAACCATAGGAAAACAATAATTTGTGTAAAAGTAGCTAGCTAGAGTTAGCATTTCGCGTTAGCATTAGCGTTAGCATTAGCGTTAGCATCCAGCACGCAACATTAACAAAAACATAAAAGCCTTCAAATAAAATAATTTACCTTTGAAGAACTTCTGATGTTTTCAATGAGGATACTCTCAGTTAGATAGCAGATGCTCAGTTTTTTCCAAAAAGATTCCTTGTGTATTAGAAATACCTCCGTTTTATACATCACATTGGCTACCAAAAAAAATCCATAAATTCAGTCCTCAAAAACGCAAACTTTTTTCCAAATTAACTCCATAATATCGACTGAAAACATGGCAAACGTTGTTTAGAATCAATCATCAAGGTGTTTTTCACATATCTCTTCATTGATACATCGTTCTTGGACACATGCTTTCTCCCCTGAATCAAATGGTAAGTAGAAGCAGCTGGCAATTGCGCACACGAATTCGACGCAGGACACCAGGCGGACACTTGGAAAATGTAGTCTCTTATGGTCAATCTTCCAATGATATGCCTACAAATACGTCACAATGCTGCTAAGACCTTGGGCGAAACGACAGAAAGTGTAGGCTCATTCGTTGCGCAATCACAGCCATATAAGGAGAGAATGGAAAACAGAGCTTCAGAAATTCTGCTAATTCCTGGGTGATGCATCATCTTGGTTTCGCCTGTAGAATGAGTTCTGGGGCACTTACAGACAAAATCTTTGCAGATTCTGAAACTTCAGAGTGTTTCTTTCCAAAACTGTCAAGAATATGCATAGTCGAGCATCTTTTCGTGACAAAATATCGCGCTTAAAACGGGAACGTTTTTTATCCAAAAATGAAATAGCGCCCCTAGAGCTCTAACAGGTTAAGTGTCTATATCAGCATAAGTGCTTTCATTGCGTTCATTGATGGGGTGATCCTGGAAATGAGTCACTAGTTCTGTGTGTAAATGGGCCCGTTTGATATTGTATAGAATGCTGTTTAAGTCTATTTTCTATTGTATACTGGGTTTCCCCAATGTAGTGTTTTTTGCTAAATGTGCAAGTGATTATATACATATATGACATTTGGAGTGTAGAGTGAAATGAAAGACAACCCCCCCTCTCCAAAAGTTGGGTCTGTGCTGTTGTGAGTTGAAAAGACTTGGATAAATTCATGATGAGAGGGGGTCAACTACCCCCTCTGCTGGGTAATCTAAGAAAGCAACTGGGGGAGGAAAGGGGGAGTGTACAGGGGGTTGGGGGGAAAAGAAGGGTGTGGTGTGGGTCCAAATTGTGGTAGAGCCTATTCTAAATTTAGCTGCTCACACCAATTCTTAAAAATGAGGTCTGCTGTGGTTGTTGTTCAGTGTATCAGGTCTGTTGTGTGGAATTCATCATGTGGTATCTCCAAGAGAAATGGGCCATGTGTGGTGATGTAACCGTTAATGACTTTGAGGTTCCGTTTTCGATCTGGTGAAAGGAGGTGTGAGTGGTTAATAATGGGGATGTAAATAATTGCATTAGGGAAAAAGTGACTCTTGCTTCCTTGTGCATTGATGCATTCTGTTTGATGTTTTGTATGGGTCATTATCCATATTGTTTATGCCCACCGAGAGAACCACTATGCATGCTGGTGTCTAAATGAACCTCTGTTTTCCTCCAGGACCTTTTTGAAATGGTAAAATGTTGCTCCAGGGTAACTCTCCACTTGTATGGGTTATGGGTTATGAAATGGAGGGATTCTATTAACATTTGAGTCTCCCAAGACTAGTATTGTTTAATTTCCCTTCAAATTCCAATCTGCCACCTTGCCATTTGGTGTAATACTTAAAGCCCGTAGATGTCCTCCTAGGATCATAAATTAAACTGAGGTAAGCTCCAAGTTGCCTCTTTTTCTGGGTGGCAGTGCAGAAGTCGATGTGGTGAGAGATTCATTCAACCATAGTGTTGTTAAATATGAACATAAACGCCATATTGTGCATTTAAATGGTTTCATTGTTTTGTTAAAGGAAAGGAAAAACCTAAAAGAGGAAGTGCCAAACTAAAACCAAACAAACCATAAATATATAGAGTAGAAATAAATTATGAATAAAACCATGTTCTTCTCCATCCATTTTCCTGTCTGTTAAAACCCATTTTCTAATACAGGCCATTTGGTGTTATTGTCTGTAGGTTCTGGATCCACTCCCGTGCTGCCCACAGGTCCAGAGGCCCACAGGTCCAGCCTATATGTGACTGTAACCCTGATATGGTAAGGTGAGTGATGGGGTGCTCCTGGAAGTGGGTTATGAGTAAATTGTAGGTTGATGTGGGCACTTGGCCAATTGCAAGTTCAAAACAGACAGTGTGACCCAATTAAAGGCACTTCCGGTTGGCACAGGAAGCTATACGTAAACACATATCTTGCTTGGGGTATTCTCTTACAGAATCCTGAGTTTAAAGTCTTTATGTTAAAAATTGACTGATCTAGACAGGGTTGAATGCAGTCATTTCACATTTGCAGGTTATGTACATCAAAATACCTTTTGGGTGAATTAACCACTTCCGGATGCTCCAGGATGCTTAGATTCGACACAGGTAGACCTCATAGTGGTCTGATGGACTGTCATAGAAGACAGGTTCATAAGGCATTCATAACCCACATAGGCTTCAGGTTGAATTTAGAGGTGCAGGCAATGTATTCCTATGGGGAGAGAAGTCAATGCAAACTGTTTGAAGTAAACACCTTCTTTTAACTGCTAAGGGTTAATGCCACACGGCCAAGGTTAGGCTTGCACGGATCGGAGGAGATCTCAGGAACGTACCTGAGGTCGAATTGTGCTTCTCACCCTAGCAGTTCTCTCACTGTCACCCAAAACAAATGACATTTGGGCCTACTTTTCTCATGGTCGCTGCGCTCAGACCGAGCGAGCTACGGGATATCTCGTTGAACTCTGCACGGCCTAGAGATTATGTTTATGCCCTTGCCTGCTCTCTGTGTCTTTCAGCACCACACCTTTTCACTCCATCCTTGCTGTGTGTGTGTGTGTGTGTGAGAGCTTTCTTTGACATCTGCTGGCGGAAATTACTGATTTACAGTTTAGGAGGGTTACCTAGTCACACATGTGAAGTTTTGGAAAGATGTGACTTTTTTAACCCTTCAAAACAGACAGTGTGACCCAATTAAAGGCACTTCCGGTTGGCACAGGAAGCTATAAGTAAACACATGTCTTTATTGACATAGCCACTTACAGAATCCTGAGTTTTAAGTCTTTAAGTTAAGAATTGACTGATCTACACAGGTTTGAATACAGTGATTTTCATAATGACAGGTTATGTGTTTCAAACACTTTTAGGGTGAGCTAGCTTGATAGTTACGTTTGCTTTAAGTTTGCGCGCCAGCTCTGCAAATTCAGCAGGTGTGTGTGAAGGCTTCCAACAAAACGAATGACCTGCAGTGGATCAAACCATTGTGAGGCAAAGGGCGGGAGTCGCAATCTTTTGAAACTTAAAAACGCGCTATTAAGTGTCTATAATCAGCATAAGTGCTTTCATTGCGTTCATTGATGGGGTGATCCTGGAAATGAGTCACTAGTTCTGTGTGTAAATGGGCCCGTTTGATATTGTATAGAATGCTGTTTAAGTCTATTTTCTATTGTATACTGGGTTTCCCCAATGTAGTGTTTTTTGGCTAAATGTGCAAGTGATTATATACATGTATGACATTTGGAGTGTAGAGTGAATGAAAGACAACCCCCCCTCTCCAAAAGTTGGGTCTGTGCTGTTGTGAGTTGAAAAGACTTGGATAAATTCATGATGAGAGGGGGTCAACTACCCCCTCTGCTGGGTAATCTAAGAAAAGCAACTGGGGGAGGAAAGGGGGAGTGTACAGGGGGTTGGGGGGAAAAGAAGGGTGTGGTGTGGGTCCAAATTGTGGGTAGAGCCTATTCTAAATTTAGCTGCTCACACCAATTCTTAAAAATGAGGTCTGCTGTGGTTGTTGTTCAGTGTATCAGGTCTGTTGTGTGGAATTCATCATGTGGTATCTCCAAGAGAAATGGGCCATGTGTGGTGATGTAACCGTTAATGACTTTGAGGTTCCGTTTTCGATCTGGTGAAAGGAGGTGTGAGTGGTTAATAATGGGGATGTAAATAATTGCATTAGGGAAAAAGTGACTCTTGCTTCCTTGTGCATTGATGCATTCTGTTTGATGTTTTGTATGGGTCATTATCCATATTGTTTATGCCACCGAGAGAACCACTATGCATGCTGGTGTCTAAATCAACCTCTGTTTTCTCCAGGACCTTTTTGAAATGGTAAAATGTTGCTCCAGGGTAACTCTCCACTTGTATGGGTTATGGGTTATGAAATGGAGGGATTCTATTAACATTTGAGTCTCCCAAGACTAGTATTGGTTTATTTCCCTTCAAATTCCAATCTGCCACCTTGCCATTTGGTGTAATACTTAAAGGCCCGTAGATGTCCTCCTAGGATCATAAATTAAACTGAGGTAAGCTCCAAGTTGCCTCTTTTTCTGGTGGCAGTGCAGAAGTCGATGTGGTGAGAGATTCATTCAACCATAGTGTTGTTAAATATGAACATAAACGCCATATTGTGCATTTAAATGGTTTCATTGTTTTGTTAAAGGAAAGGAAAAAACCTAAAAGAGGAAGTGCCAAACTAAAACCAAACAAACCATAAATATATAGAGTAGAAATAAATTATGAATAAAACCATGTTCTTCTCCATCCATTTTCCTGTCTGTTAAAAACCCATTTTCTAATACAGGCCATTTGGTGTTATTGTCTGTAGGTTCTGGATCCACTCCCGTGCTGCCCACAGGTCCAGAGGCCCACAGGTCCAGCCTATATGTGACTGTAACCCTGATATGGTAAGGTGAGTGATGGGGTGCTCCTGGAAGTGGGTTATGAGTAAATTGTAGGTTGATGTGGGCACTTGGCCAATGCAAGTTCAAAACAGACAGTGTGACCCAATTAAAGGCACTTCCGGTTGGCACAGGAAGCTATACGTAACACATATCTTGCTTGGGGTATTCTCTTACAGAATCCTGAGTTTTAAAGTCTTTATGTTAAAAATTGACTGATCTAGACAGGGTTGAATGCAGTCATTTTCACATTTGCAGGTTATGTACATCAAAAATACCTTTTGGGTGAATTTAACCACTTCCGGATGCTCCAGGATGCTTAGATTCGACACAGGTAGACCTCATAGTGGTCTGATGGACTGTCATAGAAGACAGGTTCATAAGGCATTCATAACCCACATAGGCTTCAGGTTGAATTTAGAGGTGCAGGCAATGTATTCCTATGGGGAGAGAAGTCAATGCAAACTGTTTGAAGTAAACACCTTCTTTTAACTGCTAAGGGTTAATGCCACACGGCCAAGGTTAGGCTTGCACGGATCGGGAGGATCTCAGGAACGTACCCGAGGTCGAATTGTGCTTCTCACCCTAGCAGTTCTCTCACTGTCACCCAAAACAAATGACATTTTGGGCCTACTTTTCTCATGGTCGCTGCGCTCAGACCGAGCGAGCTACGGGATATCTCGTTGAACTCTGCACGGCCTAGAGATTATGTTTATGCCCTTGCCTGCTCTCTGTGTCTTTCAGCACCACACCTTTTCACTCCATCCTTGCTGTGTGTGTGTGTGTGTGTGAGAGCTTTTCTTTGACATCTGCTGGCGGAAATTACTGATTACAGTTTAGGAGGGTTACCTAGTCACACATGTGAAGTTTTGGAAAGATGTGACTTTTTAACCCTTCAAAACAGACAGTGTGACCCAATTAAAGGCACTTCCGGTTGGCACAGGAAGCTATAAGTAAACACATGTCTTTATTGACATAGCCACTTACAGAATCCTGAGTTTTAAGTCTTTAAGTTAAGAATTGACTGATCTACACAGGTTTGAATACAGTGATTTTCATAATGACAGGTTATGTGTTTTCAAAACACTTTTAGGGTGAGCTAGCTTGATAGTTAACGTTTGCTTTAGTTTGCGCGCCAGCTCTGCAAATTCAGCAGGTGTGTGTGAAGGCTTCCAACAAAACGAATGACCTGCAGTGGATCAAACCATTGTGAGGCAAAGGGCGGGAGTCGCAATCTTTTGAAACTTAAAAACGCGCTATTAAGGTGTCTATAATCAGCATAAGTGCTTTCATTGCGTTCATTGATGGGGTGATCCTGGAAATGAGTCACTAGTTCTGTGTGTAAATGGCCCGTTTGATATTGTATAGAATGCTGTTTAAGTCTATTTTCTATTGTATACTGGGTTTCCCCAATGTAGTGTTTTTTGCTAAATGTGCAAGTGATTATATACATATATGACATTTGGAGTGTAGAGTGAAATGAAAGACAACCCCCCTCTCCAAAAGTTGGGTCTGTGCTGTTGTGAGTTGAAAAGACTTGGATAAATTCATGATGAGAGGGGGGTCAACTACCCCCTCTGCTGGGTAATCTAAGAAAGCAACTGGGGGAGGAAAGGGGGGAGAGTACAGGGGGTTGGGGGGAAAAGAAGGGTGTGGTGTGGGTCCAAATTGTGGGTAGAGCCTATTCTAAATTTAGCTGCTCACACCAATTCTTAAAAATGAGGTCTGCTGTGGTTGTTGTCCAGTGTATCAGGTCTGTTGTGTGGAATTGATCATGGGGTATCTCCAAGAGAAATGGGCCATGTGTGGTGATGTAACCGTTAATGACTTTGAGGTTCCGTTTTCGATCTGGTGAAAGGAGGTGTGAGTGGTTAATAATGGGGATGTAAATAATTGCATTAGGGAAAAAGTGACTCTTGCTTCCTTGTGCATTGATGCATTCTGTTTGATGTTTTGTATGGGTCATTATCCATATTGTTTATGCCCACCGAGAGAACCACTATGCATGCTGGTGTCTAAATGAACCTCTGTTTTCTCCAGGACCTTTTTGAAATGGTAAAATGTTGCTCCAGGGTAACTCTCCACTTGTATGGGTTATGAAATGGAGGGATTCTATTAACATTTGAGTCTCCCAAGACTAGTATTGGTTTATTTCCCTTCAAATTCCAATCTGCCACCTTGCCATTTGGTGTAATACTTAAAGGCCCGTAGATGTCCTCCTAGGATCATAAATTAAACTGAGGTAAGCTCCAAGTTGCCTCTTTTTCTGGGTGGCAGTGCAGAAGTCGATGTGGTGAGAGATTCATTCAACCATAGTGTTGTTAAATATGAACATAAACGCCATATTGTGCATTTAAATGGTTTTATTGTTTTGTTAAAGGAAAGGAAAAACCTAAAAGAGGAAGTGCCAAACTAAAACCAAACAAACCATAAATATATAGAGTAGAAATAAATTATGAATAAAACCATGTTCTTCTCCATCCATTTTCCTGTCTGTTAAAACCCATTTTCTAATACAGGCCATTTGGTGTTATTGTCTGTAGGTTCTGGATCCACTCCCGTGCTGCCCACAGGTCCAGAGGCCCACAGGTCCAGCCTATATGTGACTGTAACCCTGATATGGTAAGGTGAGTGATGGGGTGCTCCTGGAAGTGGGTTATGAGTTCCGTTTGTAGGTGTGCCCTTTTAATGTTATACAGGTGTTGTTTGAGTCTGGTTTCTATGGTGTGTTTGGTTTCTCCAATGTATTGTTTATTGCAAAGTGTACATGTAATTATATAAATGGTGTTATGTGTGTTCAATGAATAGGATTCTTGTACTGGTGCTGATGTGTGGCTGTGTATATTTGTAATGACCTTTATCTGTCGAAAATGGAAATTATGAGGTTTGAGGTCTTGTGGTGGCTTACTACTGAATCTTGCTTTGGTGAGGAGGTCCTTTAAGTGTTTGTTCTTTCTAAATGCTGAAATAATTCTGTATGGTTTGAGTGGTATGTAAGTGTGCTGAACTGTAGAGAAGTTGTGTTTGATTGATTGATGTAGGGGTCTAATTCTATGTGAAAATGTGGTTACTAGGGGGATGATAATTGTCTGTTGATTGAGTATTGATGACAAGGGAGAAGAGACAGAGGAAGTGTTCCGGTTTAGTGATTGGTGCAGATCACTTTCCATAGGGGAGTCAGGGTGAGGGAGGGAGATAGGATGAGAACCAGGGTAATGGTACACATTAGGGTTAGGCGTGAGGTTTGGGGAGGGGTCAAGGTTAGGAGTAGGATGATTTGCTGTGGTCTGTGAGTGTTGGATGAATGGGAGGGAGGGCGGCCAATGTGTTTTTAATGGTTCTTAAAAATCGTTTTGAATATCCTCTTCTAAGTGCATTGAATAGTGTATTTATTGCATAATCCAGGTCTTGCTTGCAAGATGATATCCTGTAGAACCGTATAATTTGTGATTTTATTATTCCCTTAAATGTATGTTTAGGATGGTAACTGTGTTTATGAAGTAAAGCGTGTGTCTGTTGGTTTGAAGTAAACTCTAGTGTGTAGTGTTTTCTGTGATTGATTGTTATTATCTGGTTCGGTCTGGTCTGGTTCGGTCTGGTTCTGGTTCTGGTCTGGTCTGGTCTGGTTCGCTCTGGTCTGGTTTGATCTGGTTCGCTCTGGTTCGGTCTGGTCTGGTCCGGTCCGGTCTGGTTCGGTCTGGTCTGGTCCGGTTCGGTCTTGTTCGGTCTGGTTCGGTCTGGTCTGGTTCGGTCTGGTCCGGTCTGGTTCGGGTCTGGTTCGGTCTGGTCTGGTTCGGGTCTGGTTCGGGTCTAGTCCGGTCTGGTCTGGTTCGGGTCTGGTTCGGGTCTAGTCCGGTCTGGTCTGGTTCGGGTCTGGTTCGGGTCTGGTCCGGTCTGGTTCGGTTCGGTCTGGTTCTGGTCTGGTCTGGTCTGGTCCGGTATGGTTCGTTCTGGTCTGGTTCGGTTCGGTCTGGTTCGGTTCGGTCTGGTTCGGTTCGTTCTGGTTCGGTCTGGTTCGGTCTGGTTCGGTCTGGTCCGGTCTGGTCCGGTCTGGTCTGGTCCGGTTCGGTCTGGTTCGGTCTGGTTCGGTCTGGTCTGGTTTGGGTCTGGTTCGGGTCTAGTCCGGTCTGGTCTGGTCCGGTCTGGTCTGGTTCTGGTCTGGTCTGGTCTGGTCCGGTATGGTTCGTTCTGGTCTGGTTCGGTTCGGTCTGGTTCGGTCTGGTTCGGTCTGGTTCGGTTCGGTCTGGTCTGGTTCGGTCTGGTCTGGTTCGGTCTGGTCTGGTTCGGTCTGGTCTGGTTCGGTCTGGTCTGGTTCGGTCTGGTCTGGTCTGGTTCGTTTTGGTTCGCTCTGGTCCGGTTTGGTCTGGTCTGGTCCGGTCTGGTTCGGGTCTGGTCCGGTCTGGTCTGGTCCGGTCTGGTCTGGTTCGGTCTGGTCTGGTTCGGTCTGGTCTGGTTCGGTCTGGTCTGGTCCGGTTTGGTCTGGTCTGGTTCGTTCTGGTTCGGTCTGGTTCGGTCTGGTCTGGTTCGGTCTGGTTCGGTCTGGTCTGGTTCGATATTGTCTGGTCTGGTTCGGTCTGGTCTGGTTCGGTCTGGTCTGGTTCGATATGGTCTGGTTCGGTCTGGTCTGGTTCGGTCTGGTCTGGTCCGGTCTGGTCCGGTCTGGTCCGGTCTGGTCCGGTCTGGTCCGGTCTGGTTCGGTCTGGTCTGGTTCGATATGGTCTGGTCTGGTTCGGTCTGGTCTGGTCTGGTTCGGTCTGGTCTGGTCCGGTCTGGTCTGGTTCGGTCTGGTTCAGTCTGGTTCAGTCTGGTTCGGTCTAGTTCGGTCTGATTCGGTCTGGTTCGTTCTGGTTCGGTCTGGTTCGGTCTGGTCCGGTCTGGTCCGGTCTGGTCTGGTCCGGTCTGGTCTGTTCTGGTCTGGTTCGTTCTTGTCTGGTTCGTTCTGGTCCGGTCTGGTTCGGTCTGGTCTGGTTCGTTCTGGTCCGGTCTGGTTCGGTCTGGTCTGGTTCGGTCTGGTTCGGTATGGTCTGGTATGGTCTGGTCTGGTTCGGTCTGGTCGGTCTGTCTGGTTCGGTCTGGTCTGGTTCGGTCTGGTCTGGTCTGGTTCGGCATGGTCTGGTTCGGTATGGTCTGGTATGGTTCGGCTGGTATGGTCTGGTTCGGTCCTGGTCTGGTTCGGTCTGGTCTGGTTCGGTCTGGTCTGGTTCGGTCTGGTCTGGTCTGGTTCGGTCTGGTCTGGTTCGTTCTGGTTCGTTCTGGTTCGGTCTGGTCTGGTTCGTTCTGGTTCGCTCTGGTTCGCTCTGGTTCGGTCTGGTTCGGTCTGGTTCGCTCTGGTTCGGTCTGGTCTGGTCTGGTTCGGTCTGGTCTGGTTCGGTATGGTCTGGTATGGTCTGGTCTGGTCTGGTTCGTTCTGGTTCGTTCTGGTTCGGTCTGGTTCGGTCTGGTTCGGTCTGGTCTGGTCTGGTTCGGTCTGGTCTGGTTCGGTCTGGTCCGGTCTGGTCCCGTCTGTTTCGGTCTGGTCTGGTCTGGTCTGCTTCGGTGTGGTCTGGCCTGGTCTGGTCTGGTTCGTTCTGGTTCGCTCTGGTTCGGTCTGGTCTGGTTCGGTATGGTCTGGTCTGGTCTGGTCTGGTTGGGTCTGGTCTGGTTCGGTCTGGTCTGGTTCAGTCTGGTCTGGTTCAGTCTGGTCTGGTTCGGTCTGGTCTGGTTCGGTCTGGTCTGGTTCGGTCTGGTCTGGTTCGGTCTGGTCTGGTTCGGTCTGGTCTGGTTCGGTCTGGTCTGGTTCGGTCTGGTCTGGTTCGGTCTGGTCTGGTCTGGTCCGGTCTGTTTCGGGTCTGGTTCGGTCTGGTCCGGTCTGGTCTGGTCCGGTCGGTCTGGTTCGTTCTGGCCTGGTCTGGTCTGGTTCGGTCTGGTCTGGTTCGTTCTGGTTCGGTCTGGTCTGGTTCGGTCTGGTCTGGTCTGGTTCGTTCTGGTTCGCTCTGGTTCGTTCTGGTCCGGTCTGGTCTGGTTCGGTCTGGCCTGGTCTGGTCTGGTTCGTTCTGGTTCGCTCTGGTTCGGTCTGGTCTGGTTCGGTCTGGTCTGGTTCGGTCTGGTTCGGTATGGTCTGGTTCGTTCTGGTTCGCTCCGGTTCGGTCTGGTCCAGTCTGGTTCGGTCTGGTCTGGTTCGGTCTGGTCTGGTTCGGTCTGGTTCGGTCTGCTCTGGTTTGGTCTTGTTCGTTCTGGTTCGTTCTGGTTCGGTCTGGTCTGGCCTGGTCTGGCCTGGTCCGGTCTGGTTCGGTCTGGTTCGGTCTGGTCCGGTCTGGTTCGGTCTGGTCTGGTTCGGTGTGGTCTGGTTCGGTCTGGTCTGGTCTGGTTCGGTCTGGTCTGGTTCGTTCTGGCCTGGTCTGGTCTGGTTCGGTCTGGTCTGGTTCGTTCTGGTTCGGTCTGGTCTGGTCTGGTTCGTTCTGGTTCGCTCTGGTTCGGTCTGGTCTGGTCTGGTTCGGTATGGTCTGGTCTGGTTCGGTCTGGTCTGGTCTGGTTCGGTCTGGTCTGGTTCGGTCTGGTTCGGTCTGGTCCTGTCCGGTCTGGTCTGGTTCGTTCTGGTTCGGTCTGGTCTGGTCTGGTTCGGTATGGTCTGGTTCGGTCTGGTTCGGTCTGGTCTGGTCTGGTTCGGTCTGGTCTGGTTCGGTCTGGTCTGGTTTGGTCTGGTCTGGTTCGTTCTGGTAACTGTGTTTATGAAGTAAAGCATGTGTGTCTGTTGGTTTGAAGTAAACTCTAGTGTGTAGTGTTTTCTGTGATTGATTGTTATTACTGAAAAAAAACGTTGTGTCTAAGAAGTTGACTTCTTGCGGATGAATTGTGTATTTAACCTTAATGGATGGATGATGACCGTTGAGAATGTTTATAAAATCTGTGAATAACTGGATGTCGTGGGGCCAGGCTCCTATTATGTCATCTAAAAAGCGGTAATAACAAGTGGGTTGATATGGACACTTGGCCAGTGCCTCTCTCTCCCATTCAGCCATGTATATATTGGCGTAAGCAGGTGCACATTTTTTGCCCATAGCTGTTCCCTCCACCTGCAGGTAATAATGATCATTGAATAAAAAGTCATTGCTAGTCAGGCTGATTTCTAACAGTTGTAATATTTCTTTGTCCGGTCTAGTGTTGTCTGGGTATCTCTTAAAGATATTTCTAATTGCTTGTATTCCTGTTGCTGTATAGGCTATCAATATCTATCGTGAATATGTGTGTATGGGAGGGAACAACTATGGGTCCAATCCTCTCCATGAAGTGGTAGGTGTCCCTGAGAAAGCTGGGGTGCCTTGTGGAGAGAGGGTTGATATGGTGATCTATATATTGTGAAATGTTATAGGATTCACGATTGCAGTCTGAGACAATCGGTCTGCCAGGAGGAACTTCAAAGGGAATTGTCCATGTCTCCGGTTCCTTGTGTACTTTTAACAGTAAGTAGAATAGTCTAGGTCGTGGGGTGTCTGTACCGTTGAGAAAGTCCCGTTGTTTTGCTGTGATGTAGTGTTGGTCGTAGTCTTTTTATTATTGTCCTTAGCTGTGTCTGTGGTTGTATACTGTTTTGTACCCAAGTGATCAGTGTCCAGGGGGCAGCGAAGCTAGACTGGCGAGTATTATCCAGGTTAAGAAAACTGGCTGGCTGTGCAGAAGGTAAAGGCCGCTAGCAGTGGCTAACAATGACTAAATAGCTAGTTAGCTGGTTAGCTTCTGGAGGTTCTTGAATGTGTTCTAAAAATTAAAAATAATAGCGATTCCGTATCACATTGGGTGAGGCAGGTTACCGGAAGGTATAATCAAATTAAAAATCGAAAAGAGATTGAAAGAAAATATTTGGTCCGGTGAGTGGTTGGGACGCTGCGATTCAGACGGTTACAGGCCTGTGCTAACAGTTAGTAGGCCGGGGCTGAACAAGGTAGCAGTTAGCGGACCGGGGCTAAACAAGCTAGCAGTTAGCAGGCCGAATTAGCAAGCAAGGAGATAGCAAGGGCTAGAAAGTTAGCCTTTGGGGGACGTCGCGATGGGGTGAGTCTGTTTATGCCTCTTCATGCGGTGACATCGATAGACCTGTCGTGGGTCCGGATATTGTAGCCCAGGAGTATGCTTCGGTGGTAGCACAGGAGCTCTGGCCGGGCTAGCTTCAAGCTAAATGGATGGAAACGCTAGCCAGGAGTTAACATCCGGGGTTGCAGTTAGCTAGTTGTGAAGACCCAGCTGAAAATGTTCCGTTTGCGGTGGGAATCCGGTGGGAATCCGGGGATAAAAAAATAATAATAATAGGTCCGTTATGCTCTGGTTAGAGTCGCGTTGTTCGAACTGGCGAGAGCTTTCCGCGCTGAAGGTTAGCTGAAGACCGCTAGCAATGGTTTGCTGGTAGTTAGCTGTCTAGCTTCAGTTGAGGGGTGCTAGCTAGCTAGCTTGATAGTTAATGTTTGCGCGCCAGCTCTGCAAATTCAGCAGGTGTGTGTGTGTGTGTGAACGCTTCCAACAAAACTAATGACCTGCAGTGGATCAAACCATTGTGAGGCAAAGGGCGGGGGTTGCAATCTTTTGAAACTTAAAAACGCGCTATTAAGTGTCTATAATCAGCATAAGTGCTTTCATTGCGTTCATTCATATTATTGAAATTACATAGATATGTTTACAGTGATATATTGGGGGGGGAAATCATATTTTTCCCAGGATAGGGGGGTCGTGTCCCCCCTGGGATTTCTGCCTATGCACGTGATATCTCCTCACTCACGTGGTTGATTGAAGAACTGATTTGTGTTGATGGCAATTACCATATAAATTCAAAGATGAAGAAGGAGGGATGACTAGAAACGATTCAGTTGACGGTTTTATGTGTGGATTAATTGTCGGAGTAGAGGAATTTGTGTAATTCAGGTAAAAAAATAACGCAATGTTTATATCACAGGACAAATTAGCTAGCGGGTTAACTCGCTAAATTGCCATACATGTTTCATGCTTTTCGGCCTGTCCCCAATTTAATGCCATTGGTCACATATTTTGTTTTGATATTTTAACCTGCGTGTCTTTATCGCGTCTGCAAGCACGCAGCTGGTATGTTTATAATGAACTTTATCTGTCGAAAATGGAAATTGTGAGGTTTGAGGTCTTGTGGTGGCTTATGGGGGAGGAAAGGGGGGAGAGTACAGGGGGTTGGGGGGAAAAGAAGGGTGTGGTGTGGGTCCAAATTGTGGGTAGAGCCTATTCTAAATTTAGCTGCTCACACCAATTCTTAAAAATGAGGTCTGCTGTGGTTGTTGTCCAGTGTATCAGGTCTGTTGTGTGGAATTGATCATGGGGTATCTCCAAGAGAAATGGGCCATGTGTGGTGATGTAACCGTTAATGACTTTGAGGTTCCGTTTTCGATCTGGTGTAAGGAGGTGTGAGTGGTTAATAATGGGGATGTAAATAATTGCATTAGGGAAAAAGTGACTCTTGCTTCCTTGTGCATTGATGCATTCTGTTTGATGTTTTGTATGGGTCATTATCCATATTGTTTATGCCCACCGAGAGAACCACTATGCATGCTGGTGTCTAAATGAACCTCTGTTTTCTCCAGGACCTTTTTGAAATGGTAAAATGTTGCTCCAGGGTAACTCTCCACTTGTATGGGTTATGAAATGGAGGGATTCTATTAACATTTGAGTCTCCCAAGACTAGTATTGGTTTATTTCCCTTCAAATTCCAATCTGCCACCTTGCCATTTGGTGTAATACTTAAAGGCCCGTAGATGTCCTCCTAGGATCATAAATTAAACTGAGGTAAGCTCCAAGTTGCCTCTTTTTCTGGGTGGCAGTGCAGAAGTCGATGTGGTGAGAGATTCATTCAACCATAGTGTTGTTAAATATGAACATAAACGCCATATTGTGCATTTAAATGGTTTTATTGTTTTGTTAAAGGAAAGGAAAAACCTAAAAGAGGAAGTGCCAAACTAAAACCAAACAAACCATAAATATATAGAGTAGAAATAAATTATGAATAAAACCATGTTCTTCTCCATCCATTTTCCTGTCTGTTAAAACCCATTTTCTAATACAGGCCATTTGGTGTTATTGTCTGTAGGTTCTGGATCCACTCCCGTGCTGCCCACAGGTCCAGAGGCCCACAGGTCCAGCCTATATGTGACTGTAACCCTGATATGGTAAGGTGAGTGATGGGGTGCTCCTGGAAGTGGGTTATGAGTTCCGTTTGTAGGTGTGCCCTTTTAATGTTATACAGGTGTTGTTTGAGTCTGGTTTCTATGGTGTGTTTGGTTTCTCCAATGTATTGTTTATTGCAAAGTGTACATGTAATTATATAAATGGTGTTATGTGTGTTCAATGAATAGGATTCTTGTACTGGTGCTGATGTGTGGCTGTGTATATTTGTAATGACCTTTATCTGTCGAAAATGGAAATTATGAGGTTTGAGGTCTTGTGGTGGCTTACTACTGAATCTTGCTTTGGTGAGGAGGTCCTTTAAGTGTTTGTTCTTTCTAAATGCTGAAATAATTCTGTATGGTTTGAGTGGTATGTAAGTGTGCTGAACTGTAGAGAAGTTGTGTTTGATTGATTGATGTAGGGGTCTAATTCTATGTGAAAATGTGGTTACTAGGGGGATGATAATTGTCTGTTGATTGAGTATTGATGACAAGGGAGAAGAGACAGAGGAAGTGTTCCGGTTTAGTGATTGGTGCAGATCACTTTCCATAGGGGAGTCAGGGTGAGGGAGGGAGATAGGATGAGAACCAGGGTAATGGTACACATTAGGGTTAGGCGTGAGGTTTGGGGAGGGGTCAAGGTTAGGAGTAGGATGATTTGCTGTGGTCTGTGAGTGTTGGATGAATGGGAGGGAGGGCGGCCAATGTGTTTTTAATGGTTCTTAAAAATCGTTTTGAATATCCTCTTCTAAGTGCATTGAATAGTGTATTTATTGCATAATCCAGGTCTTGCTTGCAAGATGATATCCTGTAGAACCGTATAATTTGTGATTTTATTATTCCCTTAAATGTATGTTTAGGATGGTAACTGTGTTTATGAAGTAAAGCATGTGTGTCTGTTGGTTTGAAGTAAACTCTAGTGTGTAGTGTTTTCTGTGATTGATTGTTATTATCTGGTTCGGTCTGGTCTGGTTCGGTCTGGTTCTGGTTCTGGTCTGGTCTGGTCTGGTTCGCTCTGGTCTGGTTTGATCTGGTTCGCTCTGGTTCGGTCTGGTCTGGTCCGGTCCGGTCCGGTCTGGTTCGGTCTGGTCTGGTCCGGTTCGGTCTTGTTCGGTCTGGTTCGGTCTGGTCTGGTTCGGTCTGGTCCGGTCTGGTTCGGGTCTGGTTCGGTCTGGTCTGGTTCGGGTCTGGTTCGGGTCTAGTCCGGTCTGGTCTGGTTCGGGTCTGGTTCGGGTCTAGTCCGGTCTGGTCTGGTTCGGGTCTGGTTCGGGTCTGGTCCGGTCTGGTTCGGTTCGGTCTGTTCTGGTCTGGTATGGTCCGGTATGGTTCGTTCTGTAGGTCTGGTTCGGTTCGGTCTGGTTCGGTTCGGTCTGGTCTGGTTCGGTTCGTTCTGGTTCGGTCTGTTCGGGTCTGGTTCGGTTCGGTCTGGTCCGGTCTGGTCCGGTCTGGTCTGGTCCGGTTCGGTCTGGTTCGGTCTGGTTCGGTCTGGTCTGGTTTGGGTCTGGTTCGGGTCTAGTCCGGTCTGGTCTGGTTCGGGTCTGGTTCGGGTCTAGTCCGGTCTGGTCTGGTTCTGGTCTGGTCTGGTCTGGTCCGGTATGGTTCGTTCTGGTCTGGTTCGGTTCGGTCTGGTTCGGTCTGGTTCGGTCTGGTTCGGTTCGGTCTGGTCTGGTTCGGTCCTGGTCTGGTTCGGTCTGGTTCGGTCTGGTCTGGTTCGGTCTGGTCTGGTTCGGTCTGGTCTGGTCTGGTTCGTTTGGTTCGCTCTGGTCCGGTTTGGTCTGGTCTGGTCCGGTCTGGTTCGGGTCTGGTTCGGTCTGGTCTGGTCCGGTCTGGTCTGGTCCGGTCTGGTCTGGTTCGGTCTGGTCTGGTTCGGTCTGGTCTGGTTCGGTCTGGTCTGGTCCGGTTTGTCGGTCTGGTTCGTTCTGGTTCGGTCTGGTTCGGTCTGGTCTGGTTCGCTCTGGTTCGGTCTGGTTCGGTCTGGTCTGGTTCGATATTGTCTGGTCTGGTTCGGTCTGGTCTGGTTCGATATGGTCTGGTTCGGTCTGGTCTGGTTCGGTCTGGTCTGGTTCGCTCTGGTTCGGTCTGGTCCGGTCTGGTCCGGTCTGGTTCGGTCTGGTCTGGTTCGATATGGTCTGGTCTGGTTCGGTCTGGTCTGGTCTGGTTCGGTCTGGTTCGGTCTGGTCTGGTCCGGTCTGGTCTGGTTCGGTCTGGTTCAGTCTGGTTCAGTCTGGTTCGGTCTAGTTCGGTCTGATTCGGTCTGGTTCGTTCTGGTTCGGTCTGGTTCGGTCTGGTCCGGTCTGGTCCGGTCTGGTCTGGTCCGGTCTGGTCTGTTCTGGTCTGGTTCGTTCTGGTCTGGTTCGTTCTGGTCCGGTCTGGTTCGGTCTGGTCTGGTTCGTTCTGGTCCGGTCTGGTTCGGTCTGGTCTGGTTCGGTCTGGTCTGGTTCGGTATGGTCTGGTATGGTCTGGTCTGGTTCGGTCTGGTCCGGTCTGGTTCGGTCTGGTCTGGTTCGGTCTGGTCTGGTCTGGTTCGGCATGGTCTGGTTCGGTATGGTCTGGTCTGGTATGGTTCGGCTGGTATGGTCTGGTTCGGTCTGGTCTGGTTCGGTCTGGTCTGGTCTGGTTCGGTCTGGTCTGGTTCGGTCTGGTCTGGTCTGGTTCGGTCTGGTCTGGTTCGTTCTGGTTCGTTCTGGTTCGGTCTGGTCTGGTTCGTTCTGGTTCGCTCTGGTTCGGTCTGGTTCGGTCTGGTATGGTCTGGTTCGGTCTGGTCTGGTTTGGTCCGGTTCTGGTCTGGTCTGGTCTGGTTCGTTCTGGTTCGCTCTGGTTCGGTCTGGTCCGGTCTGGTCTGGTTCGGTCTGGTCTGGTTCGGTATGGTCTGGTATGGTCTGGTCTGGTCTGGTTCGTTCTGGTTCGGTCTGGTTCGGTCTGGTTCGGTCTGGTCTGGTTCGGTCTGGTCTGGTCTGGTTCGGTCTGGTCCGGTCTGGTCCCGTCTGTTTCGGTCTGGTCTGGTCTGCTTCGGTGTGGTCTGGCCTGGTCTGGTCTGGTTCGTTCTGGTTCGCTCTGGTTCGGTCTGGTCTGGTTCGGTATGGTCTGGTCTGGTCTGGTCTGGTCTGGTTGGGTCTGGACGGGTTCAGGTCTGGTCTGGTTCAGTCTGGTCTGGTTCAGTCTGGTCTGGTTCAGTCTGGTCTGGTTCAGTCTGGTCTGGTTCAGTCTGGTCTGGTTCAGTCTGGTTCGGTCTGATCTGGTTCGGTCTGGTCTGGTCTGGTCTGGTTCGGTCTGGTCTGGTCTGGTCTGGTCTGGTTCGGTATGGTCTGGTCTGGTCCGGTCTGTTTCGGGTCTGGTTCGGTCTGGTCCGGTCTGGTCTGGTCCGGTCTGGTCTGGTTCGGTCTGGTCTGGTCCGGTTTGGTCTGGTCTGGTTCGTTCTGGTTCGGTCTGGTCTGGTTCGGTCTGGTCTGGTTCGTTCTGGTTCGCTCTGGTTCGGTCTGGTCTGGTTCGGTCTGGTCTGGTTCGATCTGGTCTGGTTCGGTCTGGTCTGGTTCGGTCTGGTCTGGTTCGTTCTGGTTCGGTCTGGTCCGGTCTGGTCCGGTCTGGTACGGTCTGGTTCGGTCTGGTCTGGTTCGGTCTGGTCTGGTTCGATATGGTCTGGTCTGGTTCGGTCTGGTCTGGTCCGGTCTGGTCCGGTCTGGTTCGGTCTGGTTCGGTCTGGTTCGTTCTGGTTCGGTCTGGTCTGGTCTGGTCCGGTCTGGTCCGGTCTGGTCCGGTCTGATTCGGTCTGGTTCGTTCTGGTTCGGTCTGGTCTGGTTCGGTCTGGTTCGGTCTGGTTCGGTCCTGTCTGGTTCGGTCTGGTCTGGTCTGGTCTGGTTCGTTCTGGTCCGTTCTGGTTCGGTCTGGTCTGGTTCGGTCTGGTTCGGTCTGGTCTGGTTCGGTCTGGTTCGGTCTGGTCCGGTCTGGTCTGGTTCGTTCTGGTTCGTTCTGGTTCGTTCTGGTTCGTTCTGGTTCGGTCTGGTTCGGTCTGGTTCGGTCTGGTCAGATCTGGTCAGGTCTGGTTCGGTATGGTCTGGTCTGGTTCGGTCTGGTTCGGGTCTGGTTCGGTCTGGTCCGTTCTGGTCTGGTCTTGTCTGGTTCGGTCTGGTTCGGTCTGGTCTGGTTTGTTCTGGTTCGGTCTGGTCTGGTCTGGTTCGGTCTGGTCTGGTCTGGTTCGGTCTGTTTCGGTCTGGTCCCGTCTGTTTCGGTCTGGTCTGGTCTGTTTCGGTGTGGTCTGGCCTGGTCTGGTCTGGTTCGTTCTGGTTCGCTCTGGTTCGGTCTGGTCTGGTTCGGTCTGGTCTGGTCTGGTTCGGTCTGGTCTGGTCTGGTTCGGTCTGGTCTGGTTCGGTCTGGTTCGGCTGGTATGGTCTGGTTCGGTCTGGTCTGGTTCGGTCTGGTCTGGTTCGGTCTGGTTCAGTCTGGTTCAGTCTGGTTCGGTCTAGTTCGGTCTGGTCTGGTCTTGTCTGGTTCGGTCTGGTCTGGTTTGTTCTGGTTCGGTCTGGTCTGGTCTGGTTCGGGTCTGGTTCGGTCTGGTCTTGTCTTGTTCGGTCTGGTTCGTTCTGGTTCGGTCTGGTTCGGTCTGGTCTGGTTCGGTCTGGTTCGGTCTATTCTTGTCTGGTCTGGTTCGGTCTGGTCTGGTTCGGTCTGGTCCGGTCTGTTTCGGTCTGGTCCCGTCTGGTCTGGTCTGGTCCGGTCTGGTTCGGTCTGGTCTGGTTCGGTCTGGTCTGGTTCGGTCTGGTCTGGTCTGGTTCGGTCTGGTCTGGTCCGGTCTGGTCCGGTCTGGTCCGGTCTGGTCCGTTTCGGTCTGGTCCGTTTCGGTCTGGTTCGTTCTGGTTCTGTCTGGTTCGGTCTGGTCTGGT
The DNA here is from genome assembly GCF_013265735.2 of Oncorhynchus mykiss. NCBI lineage: Eukaryota > Metazoa > Chordata > Actinopteri > Salmoniformes > Salmonidae > Oncorhynchus > Oncorhynchus mykiss. Next base: position 42,040 of record NW_023493823.1, read on the forward strand.
TCGGTCTGGTCCTGTTCGGTCTGGTCTGGTTCGGTATGGTCTGGTCTGGTTCGGTCTGGTCTGGTTCGGTCTGGTCTGGTTCGGTTCGCTCTGGTTCGGTCTGGTTCGGTCTGGTCTGGTATGGTCTGGTCTGGTTCGGTCTGGTTCGGTCTGGTCTGGTCTGGTTCGGTCTGGTCTGCTTCGGTCTGGTCTGGTCTGGTTCGTTCTGGTTCGCTCTGGTCTGGTTCGGTCTGGTCTGGTTCGGTCTGGTCTGGTCTGCTTCGGTGTGGTCTGGCCTGGTCTGGTCTGGTTCGCTCTGGTCTGGTTCGGTCTGGTCTGGTTCGGTCTGGTATGGTCTGGTCTGGTTCGTTCTGGTTCGCTCCGGTTCGGTCTGGTCCGGTCTGGTTCGTTCTGGTTCGGTCTGGTTCGGTCTGGTTCGGTCTGGCCAGGTCTGGTCTGGTTCCGTCTGGTCTGGTTCGTTCTGGTTCGGTCTGGTTCGGTCTGGTTCGTTCTGGTTCGGTCTGGTCTGGTTCGGTCTGGTACGGTCTGGTACGGTCTGGTCCGGTCTGGTTCGGTCTGGTCTGGTTCGGTCTGGTCTGGTCTGGTTCGGTCTGGTCTGGTCTGGTTCGGTCTGGTACGGTCCGGTCTGGTACGGTCCGGTCTGGTCTGGTCTGGTTCGGTCTGGTCTGGTTCGGTCTGGTCTGGTTCGGTCTGGTCTGGTCTGGTTCGGTCTGGTCTGGTCCGGTCTGGTCTGATCTGGTTCGGTCTGGTTCGGTCTGTTCTGGTTCGGTCTGGTCTGGTTCGGTCTGGTCTGGTTCGGTCTGGTCTGGTCTGGTTCGGTCTGGTCGTTCTGGTCTGGTCTGGTTCGGTCTGGTTCGGTCTGGTCTGGTCTGGTTCGGTCTGGTCTGGCCTGGTTCGGTCTGGTCTGGTTCGGTCTGGTCTGGTTCGTTCTGGTTCGCTCTGGTTCGTTCTGGTCCGGTCTGGTCTGGTCTGGTCTGGTTCGGTCTGGCCTGGTCTGGTCTGGTTCGTTCTGGTTCGCTCTGGTTCGGTCTGGTCTGGTTCGGTCTGGTCTGGTTCGGTCCTGGTATGGTCTGGTTCGTTCTGGTTCGCATCCGGTTCGGTCTGGTCCAGTCTGGTTCGGTCTGGTCTGGTTCGGTCTGGTCTGGTTCGGTCTGGTCTGGTTCGGTCTGGTTCGGTCCTGCTCTGGTTTGGTCTTGTTCGTTCTGGTTCGGTCTGGTCTGGCCTGGTCTGGCCTGGTCCGGTCTGGTTCGGTCTGGTCCGGTCTGGTTCGGTCTGGTCTGGTTCGGTGTGGTCTGGTTCGGTCTGGTCTGGTCTGGTCTGGTCCGGTCTGGTCTGGTTCGTTCTGGCCTGGTCTGGTCTGGTTCGGTCTGGTCTGGTTCGTTCTGGTTCGGTCTGGTCTGGTTCGGTCTGGTCCTGGTCTGGTTCGTTCTGGTTCGCTCTGGTTCGGTCTGGTCTGGTTCGGTCTGGTCTGGTTCGGTATGGTCTGGTCTGGTTCGGTCTGGTCTGGTCTGGTTCGGTCTGGTCTGGTTCGGTCTGGTTCGGTCTGGTCCTGTCCGGTCTGGTCTGGTTCGTTCTGGTTCGGTCTGGTCTGGTCTGGTTCGGTATGGTCTGTATGGTCTGGTTCGGTCTGGTCTGGTTCGGTCTGGTCTGGTCGGTCTGGTCTGGTTCGGTTCGGTCTGGTCTGGTTCGGTCTGGTCTGGTTTGGTCTGGTCTGGTTCGTTCTGGTAACTGTGTTTATGAAGTAAAGCATGTGTGTCTGTTGGTTTGAAGTAAACTCTAGTGTGTAGTGTTTTCTGTGATTGATTGTTATTACTGAAAAAAAACGTTGTGTCTAAGAAGTTGACTTCTTGCGGATGAATTGTGTATTTAACCTTAATGGATGGATGATGACCGTTGAGAATGTTTATAAAATCTGTGAATAACTGGATGTCGTGGGGCCAGGCTCCTATTATGTCATCTAAAAAGCGGTAATAACAAGTGGGTTGATATGGACACTTGGCCAGTGCCTCTCTCTCCCATTCAGCCATGTATATATTGGCGTAAGCAGGTGCACATTTTTTGCCCATAGCTGTTCCCTCCACCTGCAGGTAATAATGATCATTGAATAAAAAGTCATTGCTAGTCAGGCTGATTTCTAACAGTTGTAATATTTCTTTGTCCGGTCTAGTGTTGTCTGGGTATCTCTTAAAGATATTTCTAATTGCTTGTATTCCTGTTGCTGTATAGGCTATCAATATCTATCGTGAATATGTGTGTATGGGAGGGAACAACTATGGGTCCAATCCTCTCCATGAAGTGGTAGGTGTCCCTGAGAAAGCTGGGGTGCCTTGTGGAGAGAGGGTTGATATGGTGATCTATATATTGTGAAATGTTATAGGATTCACGATTGCAGTCTGAGACAATCGGTCTGCCAGGAGGAACTTCAAAGGGAATTGTCCATGTCTCCGGTTCCTTGTGTACTTTTAACAGTAAGTAGAATAGTCTAGGTCGTGGGGTGTCTGTACCGTTGAGAAAGTCCCGTTGTTTTGCTGTGATGTAGTGTTGGTCGTAGTCTTTTTATTATTGTCCTTAGCTGTGTCTGTGGTTGTATACTGTTTTGTACCCAAGTGATCAGTGTCCAGGGGGCAGCGAAGCTAGACTGGCGAGTATTATCCAGGTTAAGAAAACTGGCTGGCTGTGCAGAAGGTAAAGGCCGCTAGCAGTGGCTAACAATGACTAAATAGCTAGTTAGCTGGTTAGCTTCTGGAGGTTCTTGAATGTGTTCTAAAAATTAAAAATAATAGCGATTCCGTATCACATTGGGTGAGGCAGGTTACCGGAAGGTATAATCAAATTAAAAATCGAAAAGAGATTGAAAGAAAATATTTGGTCCGGTGAGTGGTTGGGACGCTGCGATTCAGACGGTTAGCAGGCCTGTGCTAACAGTTAGTAGGCCGGGGCTGAACAAGGTAGCAGTTAGCGGACCGGGGCTAAACAAGCTAGCAGTTAGCAGGCCGAATTAGCAAGCAAGGAGATAGCAAGGGCTAGAAAGTTAGCCTTTGGGGGACGTCGCGATGGGGTGAGTCTGTTTATGCCTCTTCATGCGGTGACATCGATAGACCTGTCGTGGGTCCGGATATTGTAGCCCAGGAGTATGCTTCGGTGGTAGCACAGGAGCTCTGGCCGGGCTAGCTTCAAGCTAAATGGATGGAAACGCTAGCCAGGAGTTAACATCCGGGGTTGCAGTTAGCTAGTTGTGAAGACCCAGCTGAAAATGTTCCGTTTGCGGTGGGAATCCGGTGGGAATCCGGGGATAAAAAAATAATAATAATAGGTCCGTTATGCTCTGGTTAGAGTCGCGTTGTTCGAACTGGCGAGAGCTTTCCGCGCTGAAGGTTAGCTGAAGACCGCTAGCAATGGTTTGCTGGTAGTTAGCTGTCTAGCTTCAGTTGAGGGGTGCTAGCTAGCTAGCTTGATAGTTAATGTTTGCGCGCCAGCTCTGCAAATTCAGCAGGGTGTGTGTGTGTGTGTGTGAACGCTTCCAACAAAACTAATGACCTGCAGTGGATCAAACCATTGTGAGGCAAAGGGCGGGGGTTGCAATCTTTTGAAACTTAAAAACGCGCTATTAAGTGTCTATAATCAGCATAAGTGCTTTCATTGCGTTCATTCATATTATTGAAATTACATAGATATGTTTACAGTGATATATTGGGGGGGGAAATCATATTTTTCCCAGGATAGGGGGGTCGTGTCCCCCTGGGATTTCTGCCTATGCACGTGATATCTCCTCACTCACGTGGTTGATTGAAGGACGTGGTTGATTGAAGAACTGATTTGTGTTGATGGCAATTACCATATAAATTCAAAGATGAAGAAGGAGGGATGACTAGAAACGATTCAGTTGACGGTTTTATGTGTGGATTAATTGTCGGAGTAGAGGAATTTGTGTAATTCAGGTAAAAAATAACGCAATGTTTATATCACAGGACAAATTAGCTAGCGGGTTAACTCGCTAAATTGCCATACATGTTTCATGCTTTTCGGCCTGTCCCCAATTTAATGCCATTGGTCACATATTTTGTTTTGATATTTTAACCTGCGTGTCTTTATCGCGTCTGCAAGCACGCAGCTGGTATGTTTATAATGAACTTTATCTGTCGAAAATGGAAATTGTGAGGTTTGAGGTCTTGTGGTGGCTTATGGGGGAGGAAAGGGGGGAGAGTACAGGGGGTTGGGGGGAAAAGAAGGGTGTGGTGTGGGTCCAAATTGTGGGTAGAGCCTATTCTAAATTTAGCTGCTCACACCAATTCTTAAAAATGAGGTCTGCTGTGGTTGTTGTCCAGTGTATCAGGTCTGTTGTGTGGAATTGATCATGGGGTATCTCCAAGAGAAATGGGCCATGTGTGGTGATGTAACCGTTAATGACTTTGAGGTTCCGTTTTCGATCTGGTGAAAGGAGGTGTGAGTGGTTAATAATGGGGATGTAAATAATTGCATTAGGGAAAAAGTGACTCTTGCTTCCTTGTGCATTGATGCATTCTGTTTGATGTTTTGTATGGGTCATTATCCATATTGTTTATGCCCACCGAGAGAACCACTATGCATGCTGGTGTCTAAATGAACCTCTGTTTTCTCCAGGACCTTTTTGAAATGGTAAAATGTTGCTCCAGGGTAACTCTCCACTTGTATGGGTTATGAAATGGAGGGATTCTATTAACATTTGAGTCTCCCAAGACTAGTATTGGTTTATTTCCCTTCAAATTCCAATCTGCCACCTTGCCATTTGGTGTAATACTTAAAGGCCCGTAGATGTCCTCCTAGGATCATAAATTAAACTGAGGTAAGCTCCAAGTTGCCTCTTTTTCTGGGTGGCAGTGCAGAAGTCGATGTGGTGAGAGATTCATTCAACCATAGTGTTGTTAAATATGAACATAAACGCCATATTGTGCATTTAAATGGTTTCATTGTTTTGTTAAAGGAAAGGAAAAACCTAAAAGAGGAAGTGCCAAACTAAAACCAAACAAACCATAAATATATAGAGTAGAAATAAATTATGAATAAAACCATGTTCTTCTCCATCCATTTTCCTGTCTGTTAAAACCCATTTTCTAATACAGGCCATTTGGTGTTATTGTCTGTAGGTTCTGGATCCACTCCCGTGCTGCCCACAGGTCCAGAGGCCCACAGGTCCAGCCTATATGTGACTGTAACCCTGATATGGTAAGGTGAGTGATGGGGTGCTCCTGGAAGTGGGTTATGAGTTCCGTTTGTAGGTGTGCCCTTTTAATGTTATACAGGTGTTGTTTGAGTCTGGTTTCTATGGTGTGTTTGGTTTCTCCAATGTATTGTTTATTGCAAAGTGTACATGTAATTATATAAATGGTGTTTATGTGTGTTCAATGAATAGGATTCTGTACTGTGCTGATGTGTGGCTGTGTATATTTGTAATGACCTTTATCTGTCGAAAATGAAATTATGAGGTTTGAGGTCTTGTGGTGGCTTACTACTGATCTTGCTTTGGTGAGAGGTCCTTTAAGTGTTTGTTCTTTCTAAATGCTGAAATAATTCTGTATGGTTTGAGTGGTATGTAAGTGTGCTGAACTGTAGAGAAGTTGTGTTTGATTGATTGATGTAGGGGTCTAATTCTATGTGAAAATGTGGTTACTAGGGGGATGATAATTGTCTGTTATTGAGTATTGATGACAAGGAGAAGAGACAGAGGAAGTTT